>NW_010332555.1:15114-30699 GCF_000700745.2 Antrostomus carolinensis | reverse complement strand
CGGCTGGCAGCCTGAGGGGAGCAGGGGAGGGTGGATGCTGGCTGAGAGCGCTGGTAGGGAGGAGGTTTGAGCGAGGCAAGACCAGGGCGGACGAATAGCTCACGGTTTGTCATGAACCGTGCGTGAATTCCTTAGAAACAGAAGCCGATCCCCTCCCTGAGGCAGTGACTTGCCATTTTATTTTAATTTTTTTATGGCAGTTGCAGGACAGGTCACCGCAGGCCCCGGCCTGGCAGCAGTGCCTGGAGAGGAGCACGGCTGGTCGGCAGCCGAAGCACCCGCAGTTTGATTTTTAACTGGCTGTTTTCACGATGAGGCAACGTGTAACCCAGGAGCTGTAATAAATCGCTTCCCAGGAAAGCGAGCAGAAGTGGCTCAGGCACATACAGTACTGCCTAATAAGTGTAAGATAAATCCTGAGGTAGGGTCTTGAGCAGTTAGGAAGTTTTGGAAAAAATTGGAAGAATATATGTTTAAAGACACCAGACATTATTCTAAACTGCTCTAATTAGCATTGGGTACATTTAACTTCTTATTAGAAGACTGGAAGAGGAGCTCACTGTATCTTGGTACTTTAATTCTGTGGGCAAGAAATTGCTTTTTCTTCCCCTAAATGAGTCCAGGATTTAAAATGACCAACAGCAAATGAAAGTAACTCTAAACTTATATTTAATTCACTTTGTATTAAGGTGGGGGATTTACACAGTTAACAGTAGGATTTTTTTTATTTTATGATGCATAATCCTAGGCCCAGTCTCATGGCCCGTATTTATACACCACAAGTAAGTAATTTTGGTGATAGTCACCTGAGTGTGACTTGAAAGAACAGCTTTCTAGATTGAGCTGTTACTCAAGCAGATGCTCAGTGATTGAGGCACAGCTGTTTTGCTCAATAGTAAACTCCATCTAGTGGATTAACACTTAAATTTTGTGTTTCACTCCTCTGGTTATACATAATTCCACCATGCTAAAAAATACCATACCGTTTGTTTGATACATTTAACTGTTTATACATAACACTGAACAGTTTTATCCAGCACAAGCATACTAATCTCCATTTGTAAGTCAAAATTTTAAAATAGCCCAGCTACCAAATGAATGAAGTTGTTGTCTGACAGTGTATGAATTAAACCCAAGCCGTATCCCAATAGAAATACACTGGATTTATAGAATTGCAAGTGCTTCAGTAATAAATTTCTTAAGGGATTGCAAAACCAAACCTCTTCAGGCTACAGTTGGAAGAATGCAGTTTTATTACAAAAACTGCTGTATTTTCCGTCCATAACTTTCAAGCGAGATCTTTTCATTTTCTAGTTATAATTTTTTTTTTCTAACTGTTGCTGTGGAATGATTTATCCAGGATCCAACCATTATATTGTTCCTGTAATCCTCTTCACACAAACTACAATAAGAGGATTTTGTAGGCTAAATTTGTTTCAGCCTTCTTAAAATACTTCATTCCTTTCCGTAATGTTAATGAAATACTGTACTGAAAAACTGGATTATCCCTGGAAAAGACATCTTAAAAATATTTGACTTCTGGAAAAAGGACTGTGGGTACATTTGGAGGGACATGTGTGCACTTAATCTACAGAAAGATTAGCCAAGGACATACACCTGTTAAGCTAACCAAATGAAAACAGTTTGTTGAGTGTTTAGAGTAACTATTTTTTGCTGATACTTAAGAAAGAAGTGTGATAGTGGTATTCCTTTTAATTTAGTGACTGTGCTGTTGAAACTCTTGATCCCTTTTTGGCAAAGACACTAGCTCTTATACAGCTGGTTTGTTTTATTTAGCAAGCTTGCACATAAAGTATGTGGGAAACAATAGCTAGAAATAGATTGCTCATGAAAATGAAGGGTATGATTTGGTCTGGCAGTTAAGGCATGAGGATTAAGTCAAGTGTGCCTGATTCTGCTTGTTGTGCTGTCAAAGTAAAACTCAGTTAGACATTAATGAGAATTCATTACAAGCTAGAGTTTCTTGTTTTTTTCTGCAAATGTGTTTTTCATAGTGGAATTATATTTTAAATTTGTTCTGAGATACTAATTTCTTAATTAATGCAGTAATTAAAAACCTTGATCATGAACGTGATTGTACCTCTTCATATCTAGAGATGCTAGAATTGAATGGAGGCTTATTTTAAAAACAAAGAAAACAAAAGAACTGATATCTGGCTGATCTTATTTAACTTTGTCAAAATCCTCTGACTACATATTACAGGTTCTGATGGTTGTGATTTGTTCTGGTTTTTTTACAGCTCATCAGCTCAACAGAATAATGAGAGCAAAATACTTTTAAGTTAAAATGTTCTTAGTTCAAGTTAGTACACTAAACAGAAGTGCCTTGTTTGGGGGACAAAGCATTCTATACAATGCAGCAAAAATACTTAAAACTACAGCAAGTTTAAAGTTACTACAGTGTCTCACCTTAGTCATGCTTTGCATCCGCAGTGGCTTTGGACTAGCATGGAGTGTGCTGAAGTAAGATTAGCACCTCTTGGTTCCTCATAGGTGAGATCTGAGGTCTCCTCTACCCTGGAGGAGGTACTGTGAAGGCAAGATGGCTGTTAAATAGCCAGAAATATCAGTAAGTTTAAAAGAGTTGGTGTCACTAAATTCGTTTTTGTCACAGAGTCCTCAGGTTTGGAATTGGAAGGAGCCACACAGAGCCCTGGGTCTTGAAGTTGATACTCTTTTGAGACGCATGGTACAGTTTTACACTTGTCTGCAAAACTGTCACTCCATGCCTGGAGTTTGGATAAGTCTGCTTTTGGTTCTTCAAACACAAGGTCTGGAACCTTATTTCCACTTTTAAAAAGAAGTTTAGAATCTGGTACCATCATATGACTGGGGCACTGGGCGTACACACATTGCATTGGTTTGTTATTCCACCCCTCCTGTAAACGCTGTCGTGTATTTTAGCGTTCCCTATAATCACAGTAAGTGTGCAGTGACTCTTTGCAGGGCAGGATGACGCTTCTGAAGATTCTAAGAAATGTAATTGCAGTTGTTTTCCTCTTTAGATGATTTTAAGCCAGCATCGATTGATACATCTTGTGAGGGGGACCTCCAAGTTGGTAAAGGAGATGACGTAACAATCACTTTGCCACATATTCCAGTAAGTTTGTTATATATGTGTCCTTGTTTACTCTATAACAAATTTGCAGTGTAGTTACAGTCTAAATGTAAATGTTATTTTCACTTTCACCTTTGTTAATACAAGTGGGTTGAATATTTGAACAGCCAAACTTGTAGCGTGTTACCTTAGGAAAGGACTGTACAATTTAATCTTTGTAAAGGGTTATTTATATTTGTAAGGTTCCAGTCTGTTTTTTACTTTTGATTCCTTCCTTCCTGCTCTTCCTTGGATAACAATGAAACTCTTACCATAAGCTGAAGCTCTATACCTGATTTCTGTCCATTTTTGGTGCTATGGTTTAATGAAGAAAGAGAGAGTAATTTGAGCTTTAGTCAAGGTTTCATGTTCAGAAGCCACAGGTAGGCCTGTAAACATATTCTTCCCATTACTAAAAGATATACATGTAGCATGGAGGGTTCCCTGCCTTTAGCTTTATCAGTGGAAGCAAGGGGTTGATTCTGGTGAGTGGCAGTGAAGTGGTTTCCCATCCACTTCCTCCTCAAATTACACCATAAAGACCTGCTGTGTGAGAATGATGGTCAAACAGCAATAAAACAAGTGATCAAACTCTTTATAGGTGCAGCTGTTTTGTAATTTGTTTATTAGCTGAAACAAATGCTATGTGTCAAGCCAATAAACCCGAATTCACAGATGTCTATTAATTTGGCAGTTGCAGGGGTGCACCAGTAAGTTTGGAAGCCATGTGCCAGATCCTTTTGGTATTGTTTATTCTAGCATGTTGGTGTTTTTGATTACTAGGTGATGGTACTGTGATAATTCTCTCTGAAAGAGGCTTTAGCCTGCTTCCCCCACTCCTGTGTTTTATATGGCTTTGGTAGCTTTTAATGCTGCAGGAGGTCACATACTGATTTTGTTTTGTAAAAATTATGACTAGGGTAGTGCTAATTGAGAGCAGGTAACAATACAATTAATAGCAGTGGCATTCATCTTGGATTGAGTGGAATAACATCACTTAAAATATCCCTTTCCAAACCTCTGTACTGATGAGTTTAATTTGATTGTATTCCCATTAGTATGAACAGCTTTAAGCTTGTAGTATGCTTTGGAAGCTTAGACAGCTAACTGCAGTAAATGCAGCCACTGTGTGTATGTTTTTCCAAGGCAGTGCTGCCTGTGTTCTGGACAGAGAACTGGAGTACACTGGGCATACTGGAAAAAAGTGAGAAGTTTTGAGATGGTTTCATCCTGACAAGATTTACTGAATTGCTTGGATCTGGCTTTGATTCTCCATTGCCCAACAGCTGAATAGGATTTAGATTTCTAAGTTGTTTTTTCAAATTGCCTGGTCCCTGGGGATATCTCAGGTAATTTGTTCAGTGGAGGTGTTTTGTTGTCCCTTGCTGCTTGAATAAATTGAAGTACTATTTCTACATGTGGATTTAGTGGCTTTAATATTTGATAAACAGTCTTGGTTGGGTAAGTGAAGAATTACTGTTTGTTAAAAAACCCTCATGCATTAAAACAAATTAATTAAATGTTTCACCTACCTTCTGTCCTGTAATCAACAGAATCTGTAAGCCAGTGTTATTTAGGCACTAAATATACATAAAACAAAAACATTTAATTTTAGGTAGAAGGGTGGGACTGTTAATTTGCTTAAGCAGGGTTCTATTTCTGCTTTTTTTTTTTTTTTAATCCAAAAGTCTAAGCCATCAGACTTCTATGGCTTTGTGCAGCATTGTGTGGACTTGGGGGCTTTCTGGAAGGAGTCAAAATACCCCATTTGCTTTTGAGAAGACATTTTCGTATAATTGCGTGGCATCTACATGCTAATCTGACTCTGAAGAAGGCAGCTGTTCTTACATAGTTTGTGACAGTTGCTTATAACCCACTATGAAAATACTGCTTTTATTTAGATAGATAGATAGATAGATAGATAAAACACAGAGCAGTTTAAATTATTTTGCAGTTTTCACATATTTCTTTAGGCAACAGTCTTGGCAACAGTCTAATTAGGACTTAATTTCTTCATTTCTTATCCAAACCCAAGATTTCCAGACCAGAAGGTCAGTAATATCTCTGACACTTGTTAGAGCCAGCTGTGCAAATTTAGTTAAGTTATCATTTTGGGAATGAGAACTGGCAACAATGGCAAATAATGGCAACAATGGAGAAGATGTTTTGTCACTGCAGACACACTTAAAATGATGAAAGGCATAATATTGCTATTAGGAAACATCTGACCTTCTGCATATAGCTGTATTTTTCCCTTTTCATGTTTGAACATTTTCTGTAGGAACTAAACATTAGCTTAGCCTCCTGGTCAGAACAATACATGCATTAATTTCTCTTAATATTTGTAAACTTTTGGGTGGGAGAATATAACATGTTTGTTCTTTCTTTGATATTAGGGTTCCACTCCACCAATGACTGTGTTTAAAGGAAATAAAAGGCCGTATCAGAAGGACTGTGTGCTTATTATCAATCATGACACTGGGGAATATGTGCTGGAAAAACTTAGTAGCAGCATTCAAGTCAAGAAAACAAGGTAAAGCTGTGGACAGGGCTGTTGATGGGATTAATTCTTGCTGATTAATTCTTCTTCTTCAGGCTGTCTTTTAAACACAAACTCGGTTTTCTTTTCCTTTGTAGTGATGTTTAATTACTAAGCCTGATGGACTTTACATGGCCAATTATCTTGCCTAAAAATGCAAATGGATGTGTGACTCCAAGGGTAAAGAATTTGTAAATTCTCCACTGCTGAAACGACATAATTATAGTTTGCAATGAAACACCTCCCATTATTTGAAGCTTTGGAAGCTGGCTGAAGGATGGGATGTGTTTCAGGAATCGCTTATTTAGCTGAAAAAGACCATGGAAATATTAGGCTGTCAAAAGGATTGTTGAACTTTCTAGGTTTCTTCCCTACAGCTTCCTGTGGGAGTCATGATGCTTTAATAATATACTCTTAAGGAACAAGAAACACTTATCCCTGTATTGCATCAGTGATATGTAAAAGGGAACACAAGTTCAAAGCCTCCAGCTGGGGCAGGGTGAGAGAAAACTGAAGAAATAATGGTTGTGAGGTTTTACCTAGAATTGCTGAGGCCAGAAATCCTCTCTGATGCAATATTCTTAATTCACTGCCCAAATGCTACCAAAGTGTAGTTGGACCATTTTTAGTGATCTTGCTGCTCTGCAAGTATGTGAAGTCTCTGGATTGTGTTCTTTCCACATCATTGTACCATGAGTTACTGAGATCTAAAGAGAAAGCAGTTATTCAAGTATCTCATGAAGAAGTAGCTCTTAAATAATTTAACAAGTTTTACATTAAAAGAAAAAAAAAAAAAAGAAAAAAAAACCACTTTATTGCAGTGTAGAACTTTTAGCTGCTAAAACTACTAGAAATGCAGGTTGCAGCTCATTAGCAGTTGGCTGGAAGTTTGCCAAAAACACCTTGAGTTTGAGGTAAATGGACTGTAACACTCTTGAATCAGTGATGTGAAAACTCATCCATGTGGCATTCATCTTGTCCAGTGGGTATGAGCATGTCATAGGAAAGATTTGAATTCCCAATTTAAGTTCTGCTGGACTTTGAGCACGTGAAGCTTAAGTCAGAAAGGAGCAAAAAAGTTCAGGAGGCCTTGGGTTCAGTGAGGTGTTTGGATTTACTGAGTTTTGGCTCTGGGGAGGTGAAAAATATTTCAACTTTACTGAAGCAGAAGTAGGGTAGTAAGAAATTTGAGATCCCTGTTTTGAGAAATAGTGCTTTGTGAAGTAATTCAGTTAATTCAGTTTTCTATATCAGAAGCATCTTTGTTTTCATGGATACTTTGATTTTTAACAACCTATTGACACTCTGGGGGAGTAGATTTTTTAGTGTTAACATCCTGATAACATTTGTGAGGGAGTAATTGCACTTATTCTACATAAAACCTTCTGTAGTTCCAAGAGCATAATTAGTACTGGAAACATTATTTTCCTTTTACCTTTCACCTTTGATGTATTCTCAAATCCTTACTTCTGTTGCAAATGACTGTGTAGGCTCTATTGATGTGGTATCTAACAGCTGCATTTCAGAAATGAATAGAGAGGTGGTTCTGTGCTTAATTTTTGAGGTTGCATCTACAATTCAGTGGGGCACAGGGACACTCTGAGTTAGTGCTAAATGTACTGGCTCAGATATCGGGAGTGGTTCAGGTGAAGTCCCAGGAAGTTCCACGTGAGCTAGTTTAACTTGTTTCTCAGTGGGATTAGCTCACAGGCACAAAGTGTCACATTGCTGAGCTGGGACCCTCCTAGAACTAAAACTGATCTTTATTATCCACATAAGCTACTTCTGTGCTTTGCTACATAAAGCCACACCCCCAAAGACTTTGGTGTTATACCATAAATGCACCACACATTTTAACCTCATTATGGTGTACCATAGAGGGACCTGAGTAAGTATTTTGTTTTGGGGTTCTTTTCTACCAAGGATATTGACTGTCCTATAATCTGAATCACATCATTGATTAAGTAAAAGGAAGAAATACCTGATTTGAATTGAACAGCTAGGCATAGCATTATTCTGGATACTATTTCCCACTAAGGAAACAGTTTAAACTATTCTTAAGGGATAATAGCAAATGAATGAAAACCAGAAATTAAGTGCTTGCATGCTGTATTTAGCAATAGGAATGATTGCTCTAGTCAGGTTGACCTTTAAGAGAGTTCAGTTTAAGATAATTTAATTGCAAGTGAGAAGATTGTTTCTTTTGCTGTGATTGTTTTAAGCAGGATTTTGTTATGAGTGGATTTGTTTTTATCATGTAGTTCCTTTAAATTACTATGGTTGCTTATTCTTTTTTTTAAATTCAAATACTAATTGCTAAATTAAAGCCTTCATTGTTCTTCAAGTAGAGAATTTGGCACCGCTGAACCACATCTGGATTTGAAAATACATTTTGTAAGGATGTTGCATACACATATTTGCTGTTGAAAGCAAGTGTTGCATACAGAAAGCTGTAATTCACTGATTATAAAACAAAGTAGAGATCTGTAGAAAAGGAAATCACAGATGATGCACTAGTGCAAAGATATTGAAAAAGTGGAACACAGTTGCACAGTACTGCTGAATATCTCTGGCTGTTTTTTCAGAGCAGAGGGAAGCAGTAAGATCCAAGCCCGAATAGAACAACAGTCTGCCCGAGCATCTCAGCCTCCTTCACAGTTCAGAGCCCCAACCAAGCCAGCAGTTGGACCTAAAACTTCTCCTTTGAAAGATAATCCTTCACCTGAGCCTCAGCTGGATGACATTAAGAGAGGTAAAGAAGGTTTTGTAGTTTCCTTAGTTTTGGTTGGTTTTGTCTTTCTTTTTTATAAGAAAAATGGTGGCTGTGCAGTTTATAAAAATGTGTTAGAATGTTCAGGGATTAAAAGATGGTACTTGACAGCTGGCTTGTCATCTTTATATCTTGCTTTAAGGCATCATAGTGCATTATTTATTCTCTTCTGCCAGCATAGATATTTCTCTGGCATGAGAGGACTTCCTCTTTGTGGATAGTTTTCTCTTCCAAACCATTTCTCTCTTCTGAAAAGAAGACAAAATAAGCATGAAGTCATAAACCTGTAAGCTGAGTGCGAGATGAGTTAATGGGTATCTTAGGCAGTGACAACAACAACAAAAGCTAAGGGTCCAAGATCTAGTTATGCAATCAAGTAACTTGGACAGAAGTTATTCCCACACTGAGTAAGGTTGGAGCCATTTACCAGTGGGATGGAAGGGCTGGGTGGCCGTGTCCCCATCACAAGATGTGGGGTTTGTGCCGTGCCAAGTGGTGCTAGTAAGGGAGGGATGAGAGAGTGAACAACCCTGCAGCTTCCCCTTTAGCACAACCACTCCTCTGCAGCTTTGATTACACCTGCATATAGTTGCTATACTTAATATTGAAGTACCTTGAAGGGATGACTGGCTCAACTCAGTCTCCTGCTCAAGGAACATTTTGGCTCAGTGTTGCACTGTGGGAAGGGCACATTTTCTTTGGCCATGTCCTTCCTTTCATACTGGTGCGATACCTGGTTTTGCTGTGGATAACAGTCAGAATGAGGAAAACTTTTAAGTTTTTATTTGATTCTCTTGTAACTATGTTAATTACTTAGGAGGGTATTTTTTCAGTTCATGGTAATCGCTAGGTGACATTTTTACTGCTAAGCTGTCTGTGTGTTTGCATAGGTGCTGACTGGTCTCACTCTTTCGCAGCAGTAGTATATTCAATACCTGGATGCTGGTCAGCAGACAGAATCAACGTCTGAGAGTCTGTTAGCTACAGTTCCCTTAGCTGCATTGCCATTTTTATTTTCTGTGTAATAGGTAAGGAGAAAGATAACAGGTGATACATTAATTTAAAAATTTAATCAGTTGTGAATTTAAAATGTGTTTACGTGTGTTATGTAGTAAGTTACTTAACCATTGGGGCAGTCTTTTATATACATACAGCAATTTGTAAAGGTCATGTAATAGTAAAGTAATTAAATTTGTCTAGTGTGACATCTATTCTACAAAGACCATTTTCAAGTGGTCCAAAATACAAGTTACACTGTTTAGAACTGTCTTAGTAATTTTTTTGACACCTGATCATCTTTTATTGGAAAGTACCTTGAAATAAATAACCTGTAGAGTTTTGTTTCCAAAATCAAGAAAAAGAACAACTGACTTGGACTAAAAATAGGACTTGAAGTTGGTGTTTTAGAAAGTCATTCAAGGCCCAGAAAGAAAGACCACAAATACCTGAGAGAGGTTTTTTTTGCTTATAGTATATGTTCTTTATGACGTTTTTCCAGCATTGATTATCTAAAACATCAGCATTACTAAACCATTTATATCATAAGAACCTACTTGGGAAAGGCAGAACTAAAATGGTACCATCATATAATGAAAATAATTAATAAAACTTAACTGTAAAAGCTATGATATTTATATCATAAGAACCTACTTGGGAAAGGCAGAACTAAAATGGTACCATCATATAATGAAAATAATTATTAATAAAACTTAACTGTAAAAGCTATGAGAGAGTCTTCAGTCCTGTTATCTTCCCTTAATGTGTCTTTTTACAAACAAAGACTTGTAAGTTCTTAAGAGACTTGTGTTCTTTCCATTCAAGCAGTAGCTTTCCTTTTGGGTGAAGTACTCCCTTTGTATGAAAGAAAGATAAACATAAAGCTGAAACTCTGTGTGTTTTCTTTAATGGACAGAGCACAGAACTTCACAATCCCCAAAGGAGATGATTGAAAGCATCTCTGGTGCTATGACAGTCTCTTGCTCCCAGTATGCCCCACTTAAGGGTGTGGTAAGATGCACAGCCCTCATGATGTTTAACAATAGTTTTAAGGTACCCTCAGTACAGGTTTCTGCTCACCCCTGGTACCCTCAGTACAGGTTTCTGCTCACCCCTGGTACCCTCAGTACAGGTTTCTGCTCACCCCTGGTACCCTCAGCTGTGCGTTCCCGTAGCTCCCCTTACAGATGAGCTGGGAAACGATCTTCCAGGTAGGTCAGTTCTCTGTCCCATTACACAGCTGTCCAAACAACAGTGCCTGAGAACAGAGTCAGAGCATGTGGGAGTTCAACCAGTCCATTCTTCATAGAGGCCTTTGGGAGGCTGTGAGTAGGGTCCTGCACCAGAGGGATCATTTCTACTGCAGGCTTTTATATTGTCCTCCTGCCTGAAGGGAGCAAAAGAGAGAGTAAGAGCTTGTTCTTTTGAATACTTGGCTGTGTCTGATAACATTTCATTAAGAGGTGAACATTTGCACGCATATACCACAATACAGTCATTTATGTGCATGAAATAATCGGTGTTTATCTGACATACCTGACCACAACAGAAGAGTTTTTTATAACATTGACATAATTACAGCATGCCATACTTGAAAAAAAAAACCCCCCACAGAAACATATTTCTGGTTTGGAGTCTGTAAATTCAGTGCTTAGAAATCTGAGCAGATCTTGTTTACCTAAAAAGCATAGTCTGTCAGGATTATGCCATAGCACTGAGTTTGTCTCAAGAACATCTCAATCACATTTTTTGCATTTCAGTGTAAAATACTGTTCTAGCTGCAATCTCCACATACTCAAAAGTCCCAATAACAAGTTGATTTCTCTCTCTTGTATACCATTATTAACAGTGAGCATTCAGCTATGGGCATACAACCTTATCCTCCCTAAAGCTGAATTACTTTATTTCCAAGAGTCCTTGGTATGCTTGCAGCCCAAGGTTAGGGCTTTAGTTTAAAATTCTGCATACCCTATTGAAATTGAGAGAAGAAGGAACCCTTAGATATGATTATGGAAAGAAATTAGGGCATTTGATACTGAATATATACAGAAGACAGCCCTGTTGAGAAAGGCTGTTCTGTTTGTGTAATGATTTCTGACCTTGATTTTTTTTTTTACTCTTAAAACCTGCCTTGACTGCCAGTATAAAACAGTAAGCTGTTTTGTTTTCTTGAAATAAAGCCTACAGTTGTAACATGAAATGCGCAGAAGATCAGGTTCCCCTAGCAATGTCAGCCTTTTCAGATTATGTAGACTCAATTAAGGCAAGTATTCAAAACTATACTATATGGAAAGCTTTCTCAAAAGTAACTACTGCACATTCTGACTCTTGTCATGTTTTAAACCTTAAAGGTGTATCAACATGAGGCATTTGATCACCTCACAGCACGAAAAGATCTAGGAAAGATATGACTTTTTTGTTGCTCAGCTTAGGATATATGTACATACATACACACACACACACAAAGATTTTAATTGGATGCACCACAAGGAAACATTTAGCCAAAGCTTCAGTACCTGTAACTGCACTAAGCATAACAGGCAAATAGGAAAATGTAAAATTGGACAATTTTAAAGCAGATATATTTCTTGCTACAAGGCTTTGATGGCATCATTGGCTTAACCACCATCTTTGACAGGCGGACACGAGGGTTTTGAACACACTTCCTTAGTGGTCCTGCTGGAGTTCTGCCTGACAGACTTTCAGTGATGCAGCAACCACCATAACATTAGTGAAAACAATTACTTTTTTCTCATCTGCATGACGAGTTGTTTAGAATTCTGAGCTCAAGGAACTGAGAGATAAGAGGGACCTTAGGGGAAGCTGGCAGCCTGTGAGGCAAAAGGTGACTAGAAGACGGGCTCAGACCAAGTTTCCACCAGTGATCGCTGTCACTGGTAACACCCTTAACTTGAAGCTTGTGGTACTGGCGCTGTTTTGCTTTCTCTGCCTGTGTTCAGCATAGTGGAACTTACCCCTTCTTCCAACACTCTCCCTGCTCATAACTAAACTCTTTTATGGGCTCTTTGTTTTCTTCCTTCCCAGCAGAAAACTCTCACTTTTCAATCTGACACTAATCTCTAATTCTGTTTAAAATTAGCCCAGCTAATCTTCCTTTCCCGTTCATGAGATTGCATCACTTCCTTCAGTTAATCTCCTCACCTGCCTTATCAAGTTCAAACTTCTTGTTTAGATTTTTTTTTCCTAGTTCTCTAGTTCTTTTCCCTTTCACTACCAGTGCCTCTTGGATCACTTCACCATCTTCACGCTATTTTATAAGCTGCTTTCTGGGCTGCTGTGTTCTTCACAGCCTGTGTGCCTACGCTCCTCCATTTCAACCACAGGCTCTCTAGCTCTGTAAGCACACATATATAGTTCCCAGATGCTTGTCCTTTATTAGACTTGTTCACTGAATCTTTTTGCAGCATCATCTATAGGTGATTTTGCTTGCTGCAATCCCTAATAGTCTCTTTCTCCTCCCCATACCACCAGAGGGTAGGGGGTGGAGCGGGCAGCAACCCTTCCTGGTTAAACCACCTCACAATATATTATTATTATCACTATAACTTACAACTAACAACTCTGATCGTCACTAGAGGTACATGTAAATTTTATACCATTAAGCTAGGAAAAAAAAACCCAAACCAAACCAAAACTGGGCATTTTAAAGCGAAAGAACCCTTGTTTCTGTTTACCTTTCCTCTAGCTTTCCCCTATGAGTTTCTTAGCCTTGAACACCGAGTATAGTTACCATTTGAAATCCTTGGTATGGGTAGGCTGAGAATAGTGACTTAAAGTGCTCATTTGTCTGTGTATCAGACTCTAGGCATGAAATGGATTTTTAAAACCTGCAAGACTGTGTTGAGAAGAAATAAGGGAGAAAGACGTTACAGTACAAAGTAGTATCTTTGGTTGGCCTGATCAAATATTCTTTTTCCTATTTCCAGTGGTCTCTTATACTACGTCTTCAAGATGAAAGAGTAAGTTTTACGTGGCATACAAATAAAGTACAGAGAACACAGGTCATCTAGTCAGTGATCTAGATTTAGGAAAAAAGTTGGAGGAACAACTCCACTATGCTTAAATACCCAGCTGGAGTTAGTTGTATGGTTGTTCCATTTCAATAGAGCTTGCTTTCCTCGAATTTAATATAACTATAGCATTTGAAATTGAGCTCTGAGCTTTGAAATTGAAAAATAGCAGTTTTAAAAACGGCAAAAGAAAACTTAATTTCTAAAATCAATACATGCTGAGCTAGAGGAACTCTCTCCAGCTAATAATGTGAAGGCTGAAAACTTAGCTGTTACTCTGTAGTGTTAAGCAGCCTAAGGAAAATGGGTCTTATTAAAAAAGAGAAGAATTTCAGTTACTCAGACTTAACTCCTACAGGGGCTGAAGATAAGAAGCATTAAAACTGTGACATTTTTATGTAAAGGAAAGACTCATTTTACATGATCTGGCTATGCCATACACAAGAAGGATGTCCCCAGCTGAGGAGCTGGGGTTCATCTCACTCTGACACACATCTGACCTAGGGTGAACTACTTTCTGGCTATGCCATACACAAGAAGGATGTCCCGAGCTGAGGAGCTGGGGTTCATCTCACTGACACACATCTGACCTAGGGTGAACTACTGGCATCAAATCTCCATTTGTCAGGTAGAGATGATAGTACCTCATCTCTCCTTTCTTTCTTGTCTCTAGCCTGTGACTTCTCCAGGGCAAGCACTGAGTTATAACCCTGTGGGTATAGAACTGCTAGCACAACAAAAGCCTAAAGTTTAAGGGTTTTGCAACCTATGCTTTAACATTTGTGTGAGTATTGTTCTCTCATGAAAACCTGCCTAGGTGAACTCAGTGATTAGATACTCGACTTTGTGGGTGGATACAAAAGAATTATCCTCTAATAGTGTTTAGGCCACTTATAATTATGACAGTTTAACAATATAGTATGATTTGGGGTGACTTACCTTAATAGCTGTTTTGTAACCATTCAACCAACACCAGCTGTTGCTGATGTGGCTGTGGTTGGTGCTGTCATGGTATTCCAGTGTTTCTTTGCACTGGAAACCCTGAAGTGGGGTGTGTCTGACTTGAGTAACTTCCCGGTTTCAGTGTAGGCTCTATAATATTTTCCTGGCTACTTGCAAGCTCTATAGCAGGTTAAGGTGTTTTTACCACTCCCAAATATGTGAATATTCTCGTCTGCCTCACTGCAAAGTTATCTGATGTCATAGATCTGTTTCTGAAGTTTGTTTAAAATTAGTTTTGTGGCTTTGCACTGGAGCAGCTTCATACATTATCTGAAGTCAAGACAGGTTCTGTTGTGATCATATGCCCGTGCCCCGCCCCCTGTTTTGTATTTTTTTAAAAACCTAAAAGTTACTGACATTTTAACAATTTAGATTCCTCCATGTTAAGATGCTTCTAAAAAATGGGCTGGCTGTTGGCCTGTAAAACTCAATCGGGAGATGTATTTATTTTGTATGTAGAACATATAACCTATCAAAAATAATGAAGCAGGAAGTGCTTTCAGGAGTGTCAAGTATATAAATAGTAACAGTGGAAGTGAAGATTTTTATGATACTAACCTATGCTGTTGCTTCTTTAAATTTAGATACAACTAAGTAATTTTTTTCAGAATTTTTTAATTTTCCTTCCTGTCTCTCTTTTTCATGGGAAATATTTTGATGTGATAAATTATACTTGACTATTGCATTTTCACATCCTTTTCCAAAATTCCATGGGGCCCTGTTTATGGTTTCAACCAGATAAATGTCCTTTTATTTCAGAGCTGAGAGCAGAGGTTGAAATTATTGAGCAGATGAGCAGCAGCAGTGGAAGCAGCTCATCAGATTCAGAAAGCTCATCTGGGAGTGAAGATGAAAGCTCCAGCAGTGAGGGGGAAGAGCCAGCACATGTTTCCCCTTCCCAGCCACCGCACCAGCAGTATAACAACAGGAATGCTGTTGCTAACGGCACCAGCAGGCCACAAGGAAGCAATCAGCTCATGAACACGCTCCGTAAGTAAAGGCTTGTGTCTTATTGCTGTGCGAAGATGCTTGAGACTGCTCATTTTCTTAGCATGTTAAGCTAATGCCATGAAGTGTGGTTTGCCAAATAGTAATCCCAGGGAATTTCACTGTTGTTCTTAAAGCATGG
>NW_010332555.1:0-14947 GCF_000700745.2 Antrostomus carolinensis | reverse complement strand
ATTTTAGATCAGGTATATTCTAACTGAGTGGAGTTAAAATACTTCATTTACAAGAAACTAGAATTTAGTTGTCATAAATTGTTCTTAAATCCTCCTGAGGCATGTTTGTGTACATCTCTTGGCACCCACGCACAGGGAACTGGTGGAGTTTAAATACAGGTAAATGTAGGGTTTCCAGCTTTGAGAAGGCAAATGTATTATACAGACAATACTGAAAAAGTTGGAAAACTGGAGAGGCATGTCAGTCTTCCTGCCAGTAATGAATGCCTAAGTGAAATCCAAAGTTCAGCAAAGTGAGTAGGACTCTTTCCATTTCCCTGTTTCTGCTTGTTTGCTGCCTCTTCCCTGCTTCTCCTGGGCCATGACAACAATACTGCACAGGTCATTTAACGTCAAGAAACCTCTTACTCCAGGAGAATTTGGGAACTGGTAGGGTAGCTCCTTTTTTCAGGCAATGATTTTTGCTTTTGGATTTAAAATCCTTTTGCCAGCCATTAGTAGCTCTTGAGCATTCAAGTCATGGTGACCATCTACATGGGGAGAATCATCCTTAACCCAAGTTCTCGTTTCATGAAAGGGGAGAGGAAGATGAAGAAATGCAGGGCCTAGCCATTGCATAGCGGCTCTGCAGGGGACTGGTGTTTGGGGCAGGACCATGGGAAAATGCTGGAAGAGCTAGACTCAGTTAAGATAACACAAGCGTGATTCTTGCCCACTTTTATCCCCTCCACATCACCAAATCACAAATGCTCTGCAAAACAGGTCCATATCCTGGCCTTCTTTTGTCTGATCTCTTTTTGCACTTTCAAGGGGCACTTTCAACTGACACAGCGTATGTCAGCTTAGTTCAGCTGATAGCTTTGCGTTGCAATGCCTTTAACATTCCTTTTGGTTTATTGACATGTGGAAGCCTTGTCTCGTTCTACTGAAATGGTCTTAAAACAAAAAAATCTATTTTAAAAGGGTTGAGAAAGCCAGGGAATTCCCCAGTGCCTTGTCCCAGAGCCATATAGGGGAGCTTGGCTGGGTGGAGGCTGTGGAATGCTGGCCTCAGCTGCTAGGGAGTGCTTTTCTCCCACCAGGGAGCAGCTTTGGTGACTGTGGAGCCAAGGATGCTGGGGTTTGGCCTGGTTCCAACCATGTATTAGCCCCATGCAGCTCTTAATATTCTTGGGCATGGGTAGCAGTTCCATTAGATGACAGATGATGTTTGCATTTATTTCTTGTGTTAGTTTAAATCTTGCAGTGTAAATGTGACTGTTCTTTGGTTTGATTGCCATGAAATGTGAATTAACGCCTACCCACTTGTTGTGTTTTGTTGGTTTTTGTTTTCCACAGGAAATGACTTGCAGTTGAGTGAGTCTGGGAGCGACAGTGATGACTAGAGGCTGAGCTTTTGCTGTTTCTATTACATATACATGAAGAACTAATTTACCTTGAAGTGATCCTATTGCTGACTAAGAGGAGCTGGCACAGAGATAGTTCCAAGTGTGGAATTTTAATAGCAAAAATGCATAGCCCTGCAAAATAACAGATGTTGAGGGCTGTTTTACTTTGTGAATTAAGTGTATATTTTGTGTATATTCTAATTCTTTTAAAGCTTTAAATAGATATGTACAGTGGATAAGCCAATATATGTTCCTGTGTTCTTGTCCATCATCTGTAAGTTTAATGTGTAATTTTATGATGTCGTCTAAAAATTTCTTGTTTGTAGAAGATATTCAACCCATCATGACTTTGAGGGGAGACATCTTTGTATCTAGGGTGAGCATGAGCCAACAGTGAGTTTAAAAAAACATGCAGGAGCTCGTGTGTGCACTGAAGTGGGACTGTCATAAATTAAGTTTCAATGCTAAGTTGATTTCTTTGGTTTGGGGCTTTTCTAATGTATTTTTATTGCTATTTATGGTTGATTTAATGGACTTACTTTTAAATGGTTGGAAAAAAAAATCACAAACCATGTTCATGACAGACCTTGCTGCACCAGTGCCTTATAAGCAGGTTTTTTTCACCAGAGCTTCAATTCCTGCCACCTGTCCTATAGGGAGCAATACTCTTCAGATTGCTTTTGCAAACAAGGGCTGATTTCACACACAGCCAATTGTACTCTGAGGGTCGTTACTCTAGCAAGATAAAGGATATACATCAGTCAGCTGAACACATCCAAATAAGAACCAGATCAGCATTTTCTAGTGCGACTGAAATGTCTCATTTAACTCGGACATTCAGACCTAGCCTTCAAAAATATTTAGTAACCTCATTACTAATGAAATTGCAGCATCACAATTACAAGATATTGGACATACTGAAGTTGTAAGACCAGACCCCTGTTTGCAGTTTCCTAGAGAATGCAGAAAGAAAAGATGACTAAACAATTGTGAAACAGCAGAAGTCTCTCTCCCACCACAGTTGTCCAGGTAGACTTTAGTTCATACCAGTTGTTGGACAGGATCTGTGTGCTTGGCAGGATTATCCAGAACATGAAATATTTGCCTAGGGTGAAATTCACCCCTGTTTAAGGGGGTTTAAAGGGTGCTTAGTTGGATTATCATTAACTTGTTTTGCTTGCATGGAAAATGAGTGCCATAGGCAGCCTCTTGTAGCTTGAACAGCAGGCTGACTTTTTAAAACCAAAATTCAGCAGGCATAGGACAAGTGGCACTGTAGCTGTGGTGTAATCCAGGGGAATAGGAAGCTGAATTGGGTGCCTCTCCATTCTGAAGTGTCTGCTTTGCACTGCTTTTGTCTGTCAGTTTGTATTTTAACTCCTGTTTGTTTACTGAGCTCTTTCCTTTTTTTTTAAGGTGTTGAAGAGCAAGGGGACATTTGAAGGGAGATTTTATGAAATTGATTATTTTTTAGCATTCGATACATTTAGGCATATTTTTGCATTACTGTACATACATTTAAAAATACTTGGTTTTTTAGAAGTGTTTTATGATGTGGGTACATATTTTAACAGACAGTTATGAAATATACTTGATGTAAAGCCAAAATTGCTCTCCTTTTTTTTTTCTCCCCCCCCCCTCCATGTTCCTCCCCCAGTAGTAAATTGCTCTGTTATAGCAAGCTTGTACCAATTTGGGTTTTTACACTGTGGTGCAGGAGATCTGTGTAGTAGTTGGCAGTCTAATGCTAATGCTGCTCCTGACTTTTCCTCAGCTTAAGGTTTGAATAAGCAGGAAGACATTTCTCTGATGCCATTTCCCCACTAATGCAGCTTATTCCTGAGTTCTGTTGACATTATTTGAAGCAGTGCACCATTTTCATTGCTTATCATTCACTGGCTGCTCACACATTCTAAAATCCAGGACATGTCACAGGAAGTTTACTAATTATATGTAAATGAAATATATGAAGCTTGAGAGGATAAGGCAACACCAGGCTACATTGATTTGAATTGCCAATTTTAATATGGTTTAGATTGGCAAGTGGGAAAGCTTCACTCACATAATCAATT
This sequence comes from Antrostomus carolinensis, assembly GCF_000700745.2. NCBI lineage: Eukaryota > Metazoa > Chordata > Aves > Caprimulgiformes > Caprimulgidae > Antrostomus > Antrostomus carolinensis. The sequence goes on along the minus strand of NW_010332555.1, from coordinate 11,487 downwards.
TCTGCCTTGTTTTGTATTTGTACTCTAGGTCACCTTTCCCTGCTATCCCTCCCTAAAAGATTTCTTCCCCTCTCTGTTGATAATGAAATCAACATTTTTTCACACAATTACAGACAGCTTTTGATCTACATTTGGCCATTCTTCGTGCCCCATGGAGGTGCATTGTGTCAAGGGTGGCCAACCTGTTTGTGAGCTGTTTAGCTGCATGTCCCACACCCAGACTACAGCATCTGGCTGTCCACAGGGCTGGTGAGTAATGCAGCCCGCTCCTGGGCACAAGCAGGACAGTCCCTACACCTGTGTGACCAGCCCATCCCCTTCCTGCCACTGTGTCCCGAGAGGCTCCTGGCATCTCCTGCTGCAGAAGCTCTCTGGGATCTCCACCTTTCCCACAGCTCTCATGGGTAGGTGGCACGTGTTTTGTGAAGGTGAAGCATGTTCAAACTTCGATAGGCAACTTGGAAGATCAGAAAGGGTGGCTGCCACCCAATGGCTGTTTTAAAGCCATTGCCAGCCTGACATTTTGATTGGGGCTCTTAAAATTTTATGTTTCATATATTAAGAAATAGTAAAAGTTATCCATCCCTTCCTATTAAATGGTTGTTTATTTGTTCATGATTTGTGGCAAGTTTTATTCAGATGGAAATTGGAATTCAAATTACTTGCAGAAAAGCAGTTATTTAAAATTCCTTTAATTAATTGGCAATATCTTTTAACATGCTGGAGAAATAAGTTGACAAAAATATATTTTTATTAAACCTGGTAATGAAACAAAGTGTTCCTGGTAGGTTCTAATCCTGCAGGATTTTAGCACTAGTGGATCTTCCCACCTTACGCTACTTTTTACACGTAAAGTAGGAACATCTTTTTTATGCCAGTTAGTTTAAATGTGAATTAGCAGTGCATATGGAATGCAATTATCTGAATGAAATGAAACTAAGTAAATATTTATTTGCATTCATGGGAAAGCTGCCTGCTGGCTCTGGTGAGGTTAGCAGTTCAAGACAGCTTTGGTTTCTGGTGGTATCTTCTATTCAGTGACTTCATCCATTTCAGTGGTCTGACTTTGCTTAGAACTTCAGCAGCAAACATGTCCTGCTTAGGACTTTTCCCACAATTAGAATTGCTCTAGGAGTAGTAGTCAATAAGGATTTAAATTGATTCAATTAGATTGACATAATTTCAACTACAGTTACTAATTTTTTTTTTTTTTTTAATAAAAAGGTTTTGTTGGTTGGTTTGGGGTTTTTTTTTGTTTGTTTTTTTCAAAAAGGACAGATTCAATCACCTGCTTGTGACACCTTAAAATATGGTTGTAGAATGCCCAAGCTGGTGTTTCAAATTCCAGTCATGCAGAAAAGCTTCCACCCGCCTTTACCCTTGTTCCCCTCCTGAGGGCTGACCAGCCCTGTGAGAAGAAACGGCTGTAATCGCTCAAGCTAAACCACAGGCACAGTCACCTCCCAGCAAAACGTGTCCCAGTCCCCTGATGAGGCACACGTTTGTAAGAGGGCACTGCGCGACCCTCACTTGTTCCACCAAAGCATCCCCCTCCTGTCATAAGTCTTGGCTGAACCAACTTTGTCAAGAAGGCAGACTGATAGGAAAATGTTTGTTTTCTTCAGCATTGCCAGGAATAGCTCAAAGCGTAACTGTGGGTAGTACATCTATTTTGAAGAATCTATGCCTAACTTGATTTGCACAGTTTGCTTTATTATAGACTAGCTATATGCCTGGTTTATAGCTATGTACAGAAACAGTTTACTGGGCAAAGAAAGACTATAAGTCTTTTTTTTCCTCCTTCAAAGTCTATTTATTTGAATAAAAAAATTAACAATCCATGCATGTCTTTTTTTTCTTCTTCTTCTTTTATTTTCTTTATTTGGAAACTAAGAAAAATGTAGCCTGGATTTGCTTGTAATGGAGAACACTTATTTTCAGTAATTGCCTGCACTTCATTGTTCAGTGCTATGCATTTCCTGCTAGCCTCTGAGTCAGAGAGACCCTATGGAAAACACAGCTGCCAAGCAACGGCATCTTGATGGGATGAAGCCTTCTGCTCATAACTGAGGGTCTTGGGTTCAGGGTTCAACTCCTAATGACTGTCGAATCTACCTGGTTATCTACAGTTTCTTATACACAAAAACACAAGTATTAAATAAGGGAAAAAAAAGCTTTGCAGGTGCTTGCCTTAAAAACAAAAGCTGCTATCTTGGGGAATTGTTGGGACAGACATGTGAATTGAAAGTAGTTGATTGTTATGTATATCATACACCCAAAACCTGTCCGCAAAAGCGAAGCTGATTGACGAATAGTTAGCTGATAACTACCTTTATGTTTATGTGAGGAGGGTGTGTATATAAATTGAAAGGTATCTATTCCCGCTGCTTCCACTCCCTTCCTTTCTTTTGTAATTCCATTATTTCTAGGACATGAATGCTCTCTGCTGCCAAAGTCCTGCAGGAATTTAGAGGCTTTCCTGTAGGGTGGGTGTTGAAATGTTACAAATGCATTAGCTGTATTCACCCTTGTTCTAAATTTATTGTAAATGACAAAGACCTCGTGAATGAATCCATCTCCCTCCCTCTCCTTGGCTTTGCCTTTACTGGCACTAAACACTGTTCCTTTGGACAGCAGACAAACAAGGGGAGAGAGATGAGAGAGGGTGAAATACTTCAAGCTGCTGCTCCATACTTTGAGGTTGCTCTCTTGCAAAGCCATGGTCTGAGCCAACCTGACTTGATCTGGCAGCATCCTTGTGAATAAGACACAAAATTAATTACTCCCATTGCCCTGTGGCTGGGAGAAGTAGAGTTAGGAGAAAAAGTGAGTTAGAAATATCTTGCTAAAGGGATTTGTGCAAGAGTTTTGGTGAGATGTTTGGCCCTGCTAAGTTAAATTTAGTTCTGCCAGTGAGTTTTTGTGTGGGGAATCCCTGTCTCCCTGACCTTTTGGGCAGATGCTGATGGAAGCAGGGGCTGGAGCGAGGCTGAGGTTTTTTTTTTTATGTGCTGTTGGGTTTATGTTTATGTGCTGTGTGTCTTTAAAATGGCACTGATAAGCTAAAGCTAAATGAGACAACTGATGGGATATCTTGGAATGGATCGTATGAATCGGGAGTTGGAACTAGATGACCTTTAAGGTCCCTTCCAACCCTAACCATTCTATGATTCTATGAATTTGACTTGAAATCCCACAGAATCTGTAGTTTCTGTTACATCTGCCAGCGATTTTAATTCTCCCAAACTTTTGTAAAAACAGAACTTTCTGAAGGGCAGAGTGTAAATGTAAAAACGTTGAAGGTTCTGCATTAAAATTTTGACTTGTGTTTCTTCCCAGACCAGCTCGCTTTGTTATGGGACCCTGTGCAAAAACCTTTGAGGTACACTTGTACACGGTCTGAAGGAAAACGGTCCCTGCGTGTTGCAAGATAGAATTGTCCACTTCTTTGCAACCCCAAACAGCCTGTGAATTCTGCCATCACCCCTTTGTAACGTGGGAGTTGGCTTTTTCCTCTGTAGCTCTGATACCTCCTTAACATTTTCCTACTGCCAGATGTTATAATCACTAACAAAAATAAAAAAGCATCTGCTCAGGAAAACAGGAATCAAATACTTCAGTGAGCAGCATGGGTTTTACTCCAGTACTTCAAATAAGTCTCAGGATTGTGATAGTCTGCTAGGAACACAGATCCTGCAATACAAGACCTGGGCACTCATCACATGCAACAAACCAAAATTTTCAGTTACACCAGAACCACAGGGCTGTACCCTGTGTGCATTGGAAGCTGAAAGGGAGGAGAGGTTTGGGCGTGGAGATGAGAGCAAGGCCATTGATGGGACTGAGGTGGAGGGGACATGAGGATGAGTGTCCATCCAGTGATGCCAGCCACAGGGTCCCATTAGCCAGGTCACACCATAGCCCCATAGCAGCCCAGCACAACCGATGTGAAAGGTCACCAGCATGGGGGAGAGGCCTTCAATGCCCTGAGAGATGCTGGTGGTTGTCACCATCTCCTTCATTATGTGAGAAGTCTATTCAGGGGGACCACTCAGCAGCAGCAGGCTCTGGTGGTTACCTGCTCTTTTCAAAGTGGAGTTAGTGGATCTTAAGACAAGGGAGATCACCATTTCCCACTGGGAGAAAAGATACTGATAGAACCTGACCCCCAGAAGTGAATGGGCACTTCTAAAAACCAGATCTGTGGTAATACTGTCTTACTGAAATTACTGCTTTACCTCAGGAACAGAGCTGGATTTTCCTTCCATGCTACTGAGGCTGGACTCAGCATCACTAAAAAATTGGTGTAAAAAGGAAAATAAAGTCCCTGATTAAACATTAGCCAATCAAGATACCAGGTTTGGTGGTTAGTAGTTAATCCAGACAGATAACTTGCTTCCCAAATGCCATCAAGAGACTTTAAGGTGCGGTAAATATGCTGTAGCTGTGTCTATGCTAGCAAGTAGGACAGCCCTGGAACAGATCTGTAATGCAGAAGAGTGCTGAGATTGCAATGTGCACACCTTTCATCTGAGAGGAATCCACCTCCTGTGCCCTCTCCATGATGCAAACTTAAACAGGGTAACTGGAGGTGATTGGGGCATTCACTTGGTAAGTGCTGTCCTGACCTGAGCTAACCACTAATGTGTAGGCACTTTGGGTAAACTGGCTCTGTTCCAGCTTTTCTGCAAAAATACAAGGATAAGAAACACATTAAGAAATATCACTTAATCCCAGAAGCATAATATTAGGCTTTGTAGAGACAGTCTCAGTATGGTATTAATATATGAATCATGCTGAATAATAACACCTGATCAAATAGCAGAGACTTAACCATTTAAAAAAAAAGAAAAAATTCCCCCACAGGAGAAACTCCTAAGTTCACAGGCTTTAAGGCATGAACAGCATTCCTATGTAATACACACAAATCTCCATTTTAGAAGGTGCTGAGTGACCATGCCAAATGAAAAAGGCAGCTGTCAGCAGCGGAGCTAGGACCAGGCTGCAGATTTTCTTATCTAATCATAATAGCAGCCTCATGCCCTCAACATCAATGCAAGGCTTGCCCATGCAGGTGTCCCAACAGACTGAAGTTGGGAACCAGCCTAGCTTTCAGAGAAGAGCTTTTGATTGCAGATGAATAATCAATACCTTTTGCTTTCAGAAGCTTAGGGTGAGTTGGGGAAGGGGGGAGCTTCCTTTGCCATGGGGCATTGACCTGATCAATGTCATTGCCATCACTGCCTACGCCTGGTTTTTCATCACTCTTCCCCTAAAGCAAGTGACTGAAATAAGTGCTGTTTCTAACATCAGTGTGGACCCACTGACAGAGCAATTGCAACAGAAGTCAGGGCAAGGTCTGGGCCAGTGTCCATGCTTGGAAGGACACCCTCAGGGTACGATATGCCAGATACTCCTGTATCTGTGTCAGCTCACACCAGTGTCTGTACTAGTATCTTTTTTTCTTCTGTAGACAGTACAGTCAATTTTGCTCTGCTTCTCCCAGCCTTCAGAAGAAAAATAAATCACTGTAGTTAAAATCACAAGTCCTCGTAAAAAAATGGCTCGCCTGAAGCTTAGGAAGAAGTGGCATCTTTTACAATAAATTTACATCTCTAAATAGATGATAAGTGTTGAATCAATTTCCATATGTTTAAAATAGCAGAACATTAAGGATTCTGGCACTTCAAGCAATCAACTAATTTGTGACTATTATGAGAATATCTTTTATACTAGTGGAGCAATTCACTCGAAAATGAGGGACAGTCTGCAGCTCTGTGCCCTTTCAATATCATAGAGGATCACGAATGGACAAAAAATCCTGTTTGCCTAAAGAGATTATGGTGCCTTATGACATTCAGATCTTGGTAAAATCACCTGTCAGCTCTTCATAAGTAAATTCATAATATATCCTCCACTTGGCTTGTCTGGCCACACAGTCTGCTTGTGACCACAAAGACCTAATGATAAACAAGCATGTTGGCAGGTACTTTCTGGTGAAAAAGGCAGGAACTGTGCTGTACCAAACTCTGTATCCAAAAAAGATACAAGGGCACAAGCTGTCCAGTGCTCTTCTCCCAGTTTCTCCCATCCCTGTATCCAGCCTAGTCTCACTAAGGCTCATGTCTGGCAACATCTGGCTGGCTGCTTGCTGACCCTCAGCTGGCCAGCCCTAAACAAAGTTCACAACTCTTCAGTCCTACCATTGTGTCTATATTTGAGATGAGTCATGCCATTTTCAAAAGGGCACTGAATATTTAATGTGTACACAGCCTATGCTTCAGAAAGTTTCAAGGAAAATCAAATTTCAAAATCAGCTGGTGGTGTTTTTACCCGCATGCAGTAGGATGAAGGCTTTATGCTGGGCTTTGAGGGTCAGAACAAAGGGAAAGTGAATGAAAATATCTACAGTGCTCCAGGTGAAATGATCCATGGTGAATCTAGCCTCTTGTGTAACCCTCAGTTCGCTGAGTCATCAAATATTTCCATCTTATTACAGTACACTGGTCACAAGTATCATGTGACATTGCTTTAACAAATGCTTAGCACTACTGAGCCTGGAGACACTCCACTGTTACTGCACAGCACCCAGCAATGTGGTGTGATACTGCTGGTCTGGGTGTCAAGAGCAATAGAGACTTCAAAAATGCCTGCTTGCAGGACCGGGAAGATGACAGGGCACTGGTATATTCTCCCTCACATTTAGCACATAATCTTCCTATTCCTAAAAAGCAGGGACTTGGAGGAGGACATATTAATGGGTTGTTTGATGACTTTTTAAAATTTAAGTTCATATTTTGGAGCAGGCAACGCTACCACGGAAAGTTGCTAATTAGCAAATGGATTTTGCATAGTCCAGAATAGGATGTTTTTCCACTGACTTCAAAAGGAGAGTATCAGGATTTTTGGGAGCAGCAGGATCTTCATTCTGTATAGATTTTTAACATTTTTTGGTATTTTAAAACTTAATTGAGAAACTGTGCATTTCTAATTTATAACGTCTTCTTGCACTGGATCATTCATCACAGTTTTCTTGCTCTTTCCTCAACTCCATTTAACATGGCAATGGGTTAAAAATAAAGCAACACAAAGCAAAGACGACGGCCACAGCTGCATTTGTCACTAAAGACAAGAAAAACACAAATTGCTGTCTAGACACCCTGGAAAGCTGAGTATCCTCAGGAGCGGGGAAGTCAGGTGGGGAACAATTTGCAAGATACCAGCGTGCTGGCTCCTGGATTTCAGCTTCAGGGGATGATGTGCTTGGGCTTGTGTGCTTGGGGAGGAAATATCATAGCAGCCATGAATTTTTCACTTTTTAGTAGCCTCAATGTAGATCTTTAGCAGTTAAAAACTGATCTGGTGGGCAATAGTCAGCTTGAGTTCCTGGAAGAACCCACCACCACTGTGCTACAGTAGGATGTTTAATGCTGTTATGGGCTTGGTGAAAACGTGTGTAGAGCTGTGATGGTGCAAGCAACACTGAAAGCCCTGCATAGACCAGGCTTTTGCAGGGACAGCTGTTTCAGCACCTCTCTCAAGCAAGTGCCGTAGTCAAGGCTCTGGACATGTGAAATGCATGTTGTGAATGAACCAGTTCTGATAACAGAAAGAAAGGTCCATGGTGTAAAGAAGGTCTATGAGGGTTTGTCCAGGAGGGGATCAGCTTCCTTGTCCATTTTTTCACCCCTAGGATTTCTTGATCCTTTTTTTCTTCTGGAGCAAGGGAACCAATCTTTCCTTAGGAGACCGAACTGTGGAGATAGAGATGCAAGCCAACACAGTACAGCAATTAAGAGTGTATCTCTAATAATTTACTGGATCTCACCCTCCTGACCTTTCCATATTTAGACTGGCAGGAAGGGTGCGTAATGAGGGCCACAGGAGGGCAATTGCATTCTTACAGCTGGTCAGGCAAATTAATGCGAATTGCTTGGCAGTTCACCAAAAGCAGACCAATGAGGGCTCTTCATCGGGAAAAAAAACCAACCCACACGAAAAAAAAAAAAACAGAAAAAAAAAATCTCAAAGATGGCCAGTCCATGGGCTGGATTTGTCAAATTTCTAACCCACTGTAAAGGAGTAGTTCAGTGTTTTGGAGAGACTCTACAGCTGTGGGCAAGTTGCCTTTGTCTGACACATTTCAGAAACCCTCCTGCACCTTGACCTTCTGCAGTTTCCCCCTCCCCTGTGTCCCTTTTCCCCACGCCACTTAATGTGGCTGTGTCCAGGGGAAGTTGGGGAATAGTAAGCATCTACCGAGGTGCTCTTCCCTTTCGCACTTGAGTGCAGGGCTGTTGATTTTCCAGCCTTCTAGCCACACTCATCACCAGACATCTCAGAGGCGAAGGCTTTTGTAAAGGTAACTTCTGGGAGCCAGGTACCCGATATGTACCTTCCCCTCCACACCTCCTCCAGTCCATGAAAATGGCAGAAAATTGGTTTATCCACTCAACCTGCATGCTGTCATTCACCTTTGACCTGACAATTTCATTTCTAGGCAGGTGGAGAACCTGCATAAAACCAGCAGTCACCTCTAACATGCTGACATTTATATTCCTGATTCAACTAGCATGGCTATGCCAGTGCACGTGCTCTCCCTTCCTAATACTCTCCATATGCTCTTCAAAGTGAAATGCCTTTTCCAGTAGGTGATAGTTACTGGCTAGTGGCATCCCTCTGAAATGATCTAGCAACATTTCTCTGACTTCGTGATGGCCTGGATTGGGGCAGTGGAAAGCACTGGAGCTGCTGTGTCCTGGAAGGAGATGGAAATGGAAGTGCATCCCCACAAGGTAAGGGAAATACCTTCTCACTGGTGCGGTTTCCCTTCTGCAAGCTGTCCTTGCCACAGCAGGCAGCTTCCTGACCTCCCCTCTCCTCCTCCACCAAGAAGACAGCTGCTCCCCTTATGTGGCTGTCCTTCGGGCATGGATGCTCACGGGTATTTGGAACAAGTTGGAAGCAAAACCATGCACATGAGTTATACAGTATTTTGGAAAAGCTGAGGCATAGTACAGTACTGCTGGCCATCTACCCATCTACTCAAATGAGCAGTGAATGCTTCTGCTTTTGACTTGCAGAGGGGCAGATGGGTGTCACAGGCACTGCATCTGCCTCATGCCCACATTGCCACCCCTTGGCCCCTGGCATTGGTGTGATGGCCAGGGCCGCTGAGCCTGGCTTGCTCTGCAAGCAGCACTTCTTCAGGTTGCTTTCTAGCATTGCCCAAATCACCATCCTTTTCTGGGTTCTTTTTATAATCTGCTTTTGGGGTCCAGGTGGAAGGGCAAAGAGACTTGTCATGTGTAAATAAATAAGCATAGCGGTCTGGTTTGAATGGCTACACTGTCAGACGTGACAAAGGATTTTGCAGCACATGCTGCAATAAGATATTGAAAATGTCATTCGAAACCTGTCAACTTCCCTACCCCACGGAAAGGAGATAACGAAGAGCACATACTTCAAAGTGATGTTTTAAGGACTAAAAAGATGTTCACGTGGGGCTTTCAAAATGCACATAAATCATAGGTGTTAAGACCGAGACCTCATTTATTTGAAATTGTGGCTGCTTGCAATATAGCCTTGACCTCCCCTTGCTGCTATGGGCCAGGGCACTGTCAGTCGGGAGGATCCGGCTGCCTGGCTGCTCACCTCAGGTGGCCCCAAACGAGGGTGCCAAACACTGTGCACAGCCCCACCGGCGAGAGGGCAGACCAAGACTTTGCTCCCACCACTGCGTCCTTAGCCAACACTGACACTGTCTTTGGGGAGGATGGAAAGCAAAGCTGCATCTTGGTGAGGGGCAAAGAGACAGTGGGATTGGGGTTGACCTTGGTGGCTGAGTGCTGTGGCGGGGGAGATGTCTGCCTGGGGGGTGGCACTCTGCCCACTGGTTGCAGGCAAAGCCTGCAATTTTAGGAGAAAGGGCTGTATTTTTCCACATCCTTCTTTCATGCTAATTATGTAAATACATTTGGAAGAAACATCCACCAAACACCCAACACTTAAAGAGTGTTGAAGTTGCAAAGCCCTGCACAGGAGTCACACCCTCACCAGCCCCCGGAGTCCTGGCAGTCGCATTTGGATTTCTGCAGTATCCCTGCCTCCTTCAAGAAATGACAAGTGGTTTAGGGTTTAATTCTAGCTGTTCAGAACTCACCTCTTCAGCCTTGGGCTGCCTGCAAAGCCACAGATCTTCTACAGGTGCCCCTACAGAGACCCTCCAGCCCACCAAGTGCTTTGTAGGTATTACTGCAGCCCCCTCCCCCAGGCCTGTGCAGAAGGTAGGAGACCGAAGTTACCGGCCTCGTTTGGCATTTTTACTGTGATTTGCACTGTCAGAGCATAGCTCCAAGCACAGTGAGGGCCGCTCAGCACTTGCCACTCTAACAGCACCCCAGGAAGGAGGGCAATATCTAGAATATCTGTATGGAATAAAGAAAACATCCTTTGGTGGAAAAACCATCAGGCAACCACATCCCTCATGCACAACGGGACTGAGTTACAGTTGCACAAGCACTCATGTTGCTGGTATTTCCTGACACCTCGGTGCTCGGCTGCAGTGCTAGGGGAGGTTTTTCTCTGTGGTATCAGTAGTACCAAGCTCAGCTGGGCAAAGCTGGGGGGGCAGGAGCCAACGATGGCAGGGCTGAGTGCGGCAGGGTGGGCGCTCAGTGTGTGCCCCAGGCCAGGCAGGCAGGGTGCTGGCATTGCCCTGCTCAGCCTCCTCCCCTCTGCAGCTCACGACCTCATCGGTTACTTCACCAGTGGCTGAATGATTTATATTCCAACTAGTATGTGTGATGTGTAACACAGGCCTCGTCGGCTGGGCATCTCGTACCATGGTGGAAATGCAGTTAAACCCTGCTCCAGAGACACGTTAACAGCTGCTGGGCATTATTTGGAAGCTGGTGTTGCCTTTGTCTGAGCAAACTCTTCTACCTGCTGCCACGTATGGCCTCTGTGCTACCTGGTCAACTCCACAAGTTCCTGGACTCCCAGGATGCCAAAATGCCCCAGGTCTGTGGGGATTTGATTTCCTTCGTGGTGCAGTAGACACTGATGTAAAGCTCTGGCCCTTTATGAATGCAGATCAGCTCTTGTCTCATACGCCTTGCTCGACACAGGGATAACCGCTTGGGATGTGCTGGGAAGAGGCAACATGAACCAAGCTGCAAGTCCATCGGTCCCCAGCGTCACTGACACAAACCCTAATGCTGTCTGATGTCACGGGGTGCATCTGTCTGCATTTCGACAGCCCAGCGTCTCGTGTACGGGCGGCTTCCGCGAAACCCCGCGCAAGAGGCACTGGTGTGTTGAGCACAAAAGGGTTTTGCTGGGCGGACTTTCGCGCGAGCCCGGGAACAGATCCCGGGTCGGTTCTGGAAAGGGTGAGGCAGGCCAAGCCGGGTCTCGCGGCCGGCGGGTCCCCGGGCGGGTTTGGGGTGTTTCCCCCGAATTGCCAGAAGGCGCCAGGCCCGCTGC
>NW_010332554.1:5963-10350 GCF_000700745.2 Antrostomus carolinensis | reverse complement strand
CCTTCTGGTGTGTCAGTCACTCCTCCCAACTCAATATCGTCAGCAAACTTGCTGAGGGTGGATTCTACCCTTACATCTATATCATTGATGAAGATGTTAAACAAGACCGGAAGCAATACCGACCCCTGGAGAACACCACTAGTTACAGATCTCCAAATAGATTCTGCGCCACTGATCACAACCTTCTGAGCTCTTCCAGTCAACCAGTTATCAACCCACCCCACCGTCCACTCATCTATCCCATGCCTTCTAAGCATTGCTACAAGGATGTTGTTGGATACAGTATCAAAAGCCTTGCTGAAATCAAGGTAGACAACATCCACTGCTTTCCCTTCATCTACCCAGCTGGTGAGGACATAATTTTTGAAAGCTTCCTTTTCCTACTCTGTTAATTTAAGTAATATAAAATAGGATTAATAAACTAATCATAATCTGATGTTTCTGTTAGGGTGAAAAACATGGTGAGAGTTTTACTGCAAAGAGATTCGTTAAGAAAAGAATAATAAATTATGGTTTTTTTCAGTTCTTCATAGATATGTAACAAAAACCAGTATCACAGAAAATAATATGGTATTTCAGTCAGGAAAGGCACAGCCTGAGTTTGTGGAAAAGCTCTTATTTTATATCTGATCAGCAATATTATTTTATGTTTTGTCATCACAAGTTTTTTCTCTGTCTCATTTTTTAGTGAAAAACCCTGCTGTTTACTTCCCACATATAGCAAGTGTTATGTCCCCCTAGGCTATAATATTAAACATCCTAACACACACTTGTTTCAGTTCCCTTGATGGTGCTTTAGACTGAAATGGGTTTATTGGGTTTCCTCCAAGCTTCAGTAACATAACGTCTTCGAGCTTTTTCCACATGTGGTATAATTAACATCTAAATTTTTTAAAGAACAAGTAGGAGGCCAAAAGTGGATGGTTTTTATCAAAAATAATAAAGCATTGTTTAAAATTTAATGAAAGAGTATCACCAGTGTCAACATATCCCATATTAAATGAACTTTGCTATTTATTCTGCTGAAGAGACTACTATTTTAATAAAGCAGTGATCTTTTCAGGAATGTCACAAGTCCTTCAAAAAATTGAAACAGCGTATTTGTTTTATTTTATATATATTTTCTGTAGTGTATCACCTTATTGAATACAATAAGTGTGAGTTGAATCCACAAAGAACAAAAGTTCAGAGGGAAAAAAAAGATTTGATTTGAAAGATACAGAAATACATTTAATGTAAAGTTGCTACTTTATTAACTTAAAAGTATGATGCATCTCTTTCCCCCAGCTGCTTCTTATAACACACAACATCATAAGAGGCAAAAGGAGAACAAAAAGTAACCCATAAGGAGTAATTTGAGCCTGAAGTTATTTAGCCAACTTAGGTGCTATTTGCTATCTCTAGTCTTCAGTGGCCCTGAGTGCCAAGAAAAATTACTTGGAGTCAGGTGAATCATCCATGTTTGCATAATTCTGCAGCTATTAACCAGCACTCATTGAGGTCAGGTAAAACTATTTTGCCAGCTAAAGTTGGGCGTTGGCTTGGAGTTGGGCATCATTTGTGATTGACACGTATCCTTACTGCAGTCTCAGCCCATTCACAGTATCGCTTTCCACAGACTTCCATAAATTCAACAACAGTACCTTTGCAGCAGCTTCATAGTCTTCAGGAATAAGTTACATCAAACATATAGTATGAGTACATATCCAACTCTTTTGATAGTTTCCAGAGTTCTGAATATTGGGATCATGCTGAATTTGGTTTGATATAAACATTGGTAGGTATTTTCTCAATAAGTTTACAGAGTTGATGACTTTTGTACTATCACAGCTTTATCATCTTTGCAAATGAAGTTCATATTTTCACTTCCAAATAAATTAATATGGAATTGTGAAAACTTCCACTGCTTTTACAGAACAACAATAAGAGATAGTATCTATATATTTGAAGTTTATTTACTGCATATTATGTCCCTTTAAAAAGTTACTGACTGCAGGAGAAAGTAAGGTTTCTTTTTCACTTGTGTGGTCTGCTGCAATGATAGCAGTAGCATTTTCTGGAAGAAGGAGGCAGTTGTTCAGAGGAAGAGTATACTTAGTGAAAGGAAATGATGGAGGGCAGGCTGATGGGAGCTGAAAAAACGAGTAAGAGCAAGAAATGAATCATAGCATGTGCAGGAACTGATCAGTTTCTAAGAAGAGCAGAAACAGATAGGTCTCCAGAGTAACCCAAAGAGTTTCGTGGGCTGGTTTTTTTTTTGTTTGTTTGTTTGTTTTGTTTTGTTTGTTTTGTTGTTTTTTTTTTTAATAATCTCTTTCATGTCTGCTCTGTTCTTATACTGAATTTATTCTGTCATCTTGGTTTCTGTCTTAAATAAAAAATAAGTGTAACTGTGTTTGTTTGTTTGGGGTTTTTTTGTTTGTTTGGGTTTTTTTTTTTTTGTGTGTGGAAAAGGAAAACATCTCTATAAGGAAGAGGTACAGAAAAAGTCTACTTAACAATCAGGCCAACTCAGAGTTAATCTAATAATGAAACTATTATCATTTACTCCCTCACAATTGATTTTTTCACATGATACCTAAGGTCTTCAGAAATTTTTGAGGCGGTTGTAATCTTGCAAAAAAACATGTTCATCAAATATGCAAGAATAAATATATAAGGAAAAGATGTGTTGTCATACCATTTCCAGCAGTAGGCAGTAACATGTTGGTAAAATCTGCCATTAATGTATCACTATAATAATCTTTAGAACAGAAGAGTTAGAACAGTCCTCATCCAGCTGTCACTGTTTGCTAAAACACTCCTGTATATCTGATCTACTTCATTACAGGGATATACTGTTGTATTTACAAACCTGCATCTTTTCTTTGGTGATTTCCTCAACACAGCTTAGGGAGTCCTTTAAAATACTGCTGCAAGTAACCAGTGTTATTAGGCTGCTGTATGTATAGATGTGCACTTGTCCATTATCACTCTAGGTTACCATCCCAGAGCACTCTTGTAGCTAGACATTACTTACAATTCTATATTTTTATTCCATTATCATAGCCCTGCAAATATTTACTGAAAACATTGCACCTCCATCTCAGTGCCTCTCCCTTGGTCTGCTGAAAGAGAAGGATAAAAATGATTTTCACTGGGTATTCATGTATAACAGCACATGAAAGATCCTCTTTCAAATAGACTCCAGTGTTAGTCCCATTATTTTAGGGTTTTATTAACTTTTTTTTTTTCTGTATTCCAGATAAATCAATATTACTGCTTTTTTTAAAAAACCTCCCCTGCTTTCTTCTTTTTTTTTTTTTTTTTTTTTTTTTTTAAAGGGATTCCCTCAGTACTGTTTTTAAGTCACCTGCACACTCACTACTCATTTTCCCCATTTTCTGCTCCTTCTGTCACTCATTTATTACTCCTTTACTACCTCTTTAAAAATTGCTGTCTACTGCTTTTGGTATCTTTAATACAAATATGTGGTTTTTTAATGCAACTGCTGTCTTCAAGGATATGAATATGCATATACAGCTCTGGAATATCAGAGAGATAAACGCAGTTCAGTAGAAATCAAATTTCGACCTTGCTGTAACCTCATCTATATGTTAGAAATAGCTCTGAATAACTTAACCTGGCACCCCAGGATTGGTTGGGGGATTCTGTTATCATATAAAAGCTCCAGCTGAGATCACTACATGATGCTATCATACAATTTGTGTTTTGCTTCTGATTTGCATTACTGTTTTATTCCAAAAAAAGACTATTGTTAAGTACTGAAAAAGTAAGACTGGAATAGTATAAGCTGGACTAGTGTTTGGTCATCTAGTTATGCAGTTTCTACCATTACCACAGACAAAATAGTTAATTTGTATTTCACTATTAAGAACATTCAGAAATAATAGTTGAAATAGCTAATTTTCTTACTTGATTACTGAGTCATTGAGTATTGTAAAATTATCACAGAACCAAAACATGACCAAGCTGCACTGGAAAATACGTGACACAAGTTAGCAACAGCTTGTAATTCAAGGCCTTGAGCTTGCCAACATACGATAAACATACTCTTAGTACAAATTTTTACATGTGGTTGGTTGATGCTTTAAACAAAACCAAAATACTTTACTGTTACATTTTGAAAGTTGGATATTTAGAAGAATGTTGTATATACTACAAAGGACTATGTTGAAATAATAAAGATATAAGGATTTAAATGTGAAAAAAAAAATCAATATAAGAAAATAATTGCATCTTGGAAATTTGAAAGAAATTTTTCTATTTGAATCATAGAATCATACAACCATAAAATGGTTTGGGTTGGAAGGGACCTTAAAGATCATTTAGTTCCAACTTCCCTGCCATCAGCAGAGACACCTTCCACTAGACCAGATTGAAAACG
>NW_010332554.1:0-5756 GCF_000700745.2 Antrostomus carolinensis | reverse complement strand
GCCCCCCTTCAGGTATTGGAAGACCTCTATGAGATCTCCCCGGAGTCTTCTCTTTTTCAGGCTGAACAGCCCCAACTCTTTCAGCCTGTACTCATATGAGAGGTGCTCCAGCCCTCAGATCATCCTCGTGGCCTCCTCTGGACTAACTTGTTCTAACTGGTCCATGCCTCTCTTGTGTTGGGGACTCCAGAACTGGATGCAATAGTCCAGGTGGGGCCTTACAAGAGCGGAGTAGAGGGGGAGAACCACCTTCCTCGACTTGCTGGACACACTTCTCTTGATGCAGCCCAGGATACCGTTGGCCTTTTCGTTCCTGGGCTTGGAGGAAGAGATCTTTGAGTAGGTTCCAACTATCCTGCACCCCTCTTCCTTCCAGGAATTCATCCCATGGTATGTGACTGAGCATATCCCTGAGGAGGTCCTTATTCACTGTTCTGAGGATCTCGAATTCCACCATTTCATGGGCACTGCAGCCAAGACTGCCCAAGAGCTTCACATTCCCCACCAACCCTTCCTTGTTGGTGAGAACAAGGTCCATCATGGCACCCCTCCTTGTCGGTTCCTGGAAAAGGGAGTTGTCCTTCACGCATTACAGGAACTGCCTGGATTGTTTGTGCCTCTCTGTGTTGTCTCTCCAACAGATGTCGGGGTGGTTGAAGTCCCCCATGAGGACCAGGGTTTGTGAAAGTGAGGCTGCTCCTATCTGCCTATAAAGGGCCTCATCTGCTGGGTCTCCCTGGGCTGGCAGCCTGTATCAGACCCCCACAGTAACATCCCCTTCCCTGCCTTCCCTTTAATCCTGACCCATAGACTCTCAGTTAGCTCCTCATCTGTCTCCAAGTGGAGCTCCATACACTCCAGCTGGTTGTTGACATAGAGGGCAACACCCCCTCCTCGTCTCCCCTGCCTGTCCTTCCTGAAGAGCCTATATCCTTCCATTCCAACACTCCAGTCATGGGAGCCATCCCACCATGGCTCTGTGATGCCAATCAGGTCATATCCCTTCAGGCACGCACACACCTCCTTCTCCTCTTGTTTATTGCCCATGCCCATATGTGCATTAGCATAGAGGCATTTAAGTTGGGCCCCCAGTGAAGCTGACTTTTCCTTGTTGGCTGGAGCAGCTGGAATCCCACTGTAGTGCTCTTCAGGCATGTACCTCTCAATGTTACTACCATCAGTACCATTTATATCCCCTTCCCCCTTCCAATTTAGTATAAAGCTCTGTCAATGAGCCCCACTAATTCTTGCTTCAGGATCCTTTTCCCCTTCTGAGACAGGTGTATCCCATCTTTTGCCAGTAGCCCCGGAGCCATGTAAACATCTCCATGGTCAAAGAAGCCAAAATTCTGCCTGTGGCACCAGCCTCTAAGCCATGGGCAAATTTTCTTTTTCTTTTCATTGTTCTGGTTGTGGGAGTAATTTTTTATTTTTATTATTATTATTAAAGGTATGAGGACATTTGATTTCTTAACCAAACTATATTTTAAATTAAGAGAGTTTTTCAGCGAAATATTCTCATAGTTTCATTATGTTCAATTTGTGCTAAGTGAATTTTTGTTCTGAGAGGGTGTTGCTCTAAAAAATTGAGACAGATGGAGACAGTAATCCTAACATGCATTCATAGAAAAAAAAATAAATATTGTTTTGTACTATGAGCAGTTTTATTCTGTTCCCATATCTAAACCTATGTCAATAATTACATTACCTTCGATACATCAGAATAGTTTCAGGGCATCTTAAAATTAACTTTCTGTTCATATTTACAGACTTTAAGATGGTCTCTAAATCTAATTCTCCTAAATAGGCAGTTTAAATATAAATTCACATTTTCCAATAAAATACATTTAAAAGCTTGAGCTGAATTAGGATATATTTTCAAACATTAATTGTAAAAAAATATGTATATCATAAGCAATGATTAAATTTACAGGGAAGATAAATGCTCAGTTTTCTATAATTGTTATTCTTTAGTCTGTTTCTCAGGCTCCCAACAGTTACATGTTTTTCAGCAAAAGCTTTTACAACCAAAACTAAAAGTTGACAATTTGTTTACATTTTTTAACAACAAAATGTTGTTCTATTTACTTCTAAATGAGGTGAAAACAATACTTAAGTGTAACCTGTTTGCTAAAATTTTTCTTAAACAACAACAACAATGAGCTAGGTTCACTTCTAAAAATAACTAGAATAATATAATTAAGGCACTTACAATTGCACATAATTTTAACCATAATCAAGTTTGGTTTACCATCTGAAACAAATATTAAGTACAAAGAATTTTATAAAACGTTTCTTGAAAATGGACTGAAGAATGTGTTTCATTTCTGAATTTTTACTGGGATATGTTTGCACATAACAGGTTTTAGAGACCTGAAGACTATTTCTATTCATTTATATTTCAACCAAATCATTAAGGTTAGGGCTACACATACCATTTTTCAGATTAAATTTTTCTTTCAAGAAGAAAGTTTCTTCATATTTGTTTTCACTCACAGACCATATTTCCAAATACTGTTGAAAAGACTACAACTATATTTCAGTATCAAATGAAAAGGAAACAGTATTTAAAAGTCAACTGCAAACTCAGTAAGAGTATTCCTGGTTTACTCTACTGTCCCTACTGACCTGAAGTTCAGTATTTTGAAACATGTCAGGTCACAAGTAATTAGAGCAACTCACAGTAACCCAAAACTTAACACAGGCAAGTACTGGCCACCAGAAATCAGCTGACAGCAGTCAGAAGTTTTGCTGTACAAAATTAATACTTTTGGCTAATGGATGCTTGGCTCTACCAAATACTAATAACTAGAAATGAGAAGGTGGAAAAAAATGGAGGAGGAAGCCTCCTGAAGGCTTAAACTAACCATGACCAAAATGTGTATTTGAAGAAAATCTTGTGTAAGCATTTTGCTTGACTGATATTCTTAAACAAATCTCTAACTCGTGTTCTCTCTTATTTTTATGAAGGTATGTAAGCATGCTGTATGTTGGTTAAACAATACCATCATATTAAGATTTTATGTACCACAGTCAAATGATAAAGCACATCATGCTTCATAAACACAAGACTATTGCAAATGATAAAGACAAGTAACTGCAGCGGCATCTACTAGACTTTTGTAATTAATTGCTAAATCAATCATCCGAAATCAGAGCTACATTACTGTTTCTGGCTCTGAGTACCAGAGTGAGACAAGACCTTCAGCTCTGTCACCTTTCACAGTTCCTACAAACTGCTTCTTGAATGCAAAGTTTATTTACTAGTGATGATTAAGCTGACTGGAAAGCCAAGTGCGTTTTGTTGTGCAGGTAAGTTTTCAATCAGATGTTGAGACTCAGAACTCTACTGAATGTCTTTGTATTTTAATTTTCTAACAACATAGGCATTTTTAAAATTGTATTTTAAATATAATACTTTGAATGTACTAAATTGATAAAAGTAATACATACACGTAATAGTAGATTCTGTATTTGTGTAAATGCCTGGATTCCTTTCATAATTAGATTTTATCATGAACTGTACAGCACCATGTTCTACTTGATCCTTCATCGATTCATGCAAGATTCTGTAAGATTGCAGAATCTGTTATGAAGTATTGAACTAATCTGCAGCCCCAGGGATCTGGTTTATTTGTTTCACCATCTTACACGGAGGACATAGCATAATTCAAAAATCTTGCTGTTAAAAAAAAAAAAAAGAAAGAAAAGAAAAAAAAGAAAAGAAAAAGAAAAAAAAAAAGAAAGTATTTTGACTTAATATATTATTATATATATTCTGTCTTTACTTTTATTGTTTCAATAGATTACGGTTTTTTGCTTATTTTTAATTTAATTCTATTTGAGTCTTTTACCTTAATTTATTTAGTTTATATTTCCGTATGATGCAGTATTTAATACTCTTCAGTAGACCAAATGTTGGACTTTATTTTCCAAAGTTCCTTGAATAAGAAATTTATAAAACATATTACCATGTGCATATAGGTGAAACTGATGAATGATAGCACTCCATTCTGTGATACAAAAATAGAAGCACCACAAAAAGTTCAGTAATTGACAATCTTTCCTAGCAGTGGAATGTCACATAAAATCAGCATATTCTGAAACTATTTCTGTGCATAGAAACTGTAGCATATTTTCTGGAATATATATACATATTAAACAAGAACATAAAATTAATAAAAATGTTGTTTTCCTTATGCAAAATACTATGCTTTATTTCCATGGCAAAAAATTAGCATTGTTAACTGAAACAATATAAACAAAAGGTGTCAAGTGAAGTCCTCAAGAACATTACTGCTCATTTACAGACATGGTCAAATTACAACTGACCAGCATATTTTTCATTCTGAGACTCAACATTAAAGCACATTTTTTTCCCCAGTACTACATTGCTGAAATGTTTGTGGCACAAAATTTTACCTGCCAACCTGTTTGAGTGTTTTCAGTCACACGAATAACTGGCATAAGCCAATTTTTAATGTTAAATTAAATTGTAGGTCTATTATTGATGAATGTGGCTCTCCAAAGATATTTCTCTTATTAATTATTCAGCATAAAGACAAAACTTAGCAAATAACTTCTTTCTTGTCAATCTGGTAATGATGTTATATGAAGTTTATCTTAAACTAAAAATTTACAAAACATTTTTGTTTAATCTTAATCCATCTTTGAATATTGCATACTCAGTAATTCCCAATTTATAATGGCTTCTTATTACCACCAAAAAAAAAGAAAAGAATCATAGAATCATACAACCATAGAATGGTTTGGATTGGAAGGGACCTCAAAGATCACCTAGTTCCAATCCCCCTGCCATCAGCAGGGACACCCTCCACTAGATCAGGTTGCTCAAAGCCTCATCCAGCCTGGTCTTAAACACTTCCAGGGAGGGGGCATCCACAACTTCCTTGGGCAACCTGTTCCAGTGTCTGACCACCCTTACAGTAAAGAACTTCTTCCTAATATCTAATCTAAACCTCCCCTCTTTCAGCTTAAACCCATTTCCCCTTGTCTTGTCATTAGTAGCCCTTATGAAAAGTCCCTCCCCAGCTTTCTTGTAGGCCCCCTTCAGGTATTGGAAGGCCGCTATGAGATCTCCCCAGAGCCTTCTCTTTTTCAGGCTGAACAGCCCCAACTCTTTCAGCCTGTCTTCATAGGAGAGGTGCTCCAGCCCTCGGATCATCCTGGTGGCCCTTCTCTGGACTTGTTCCAACTGGTCCATGTCTTTCTTATGTTGGGGGCTCCAGAACTGGACGCAGTACTACATGTGGGGCCTTACGAGAGCGGAGTAGAGGGGCAGAATCACCTCCCTCGACCTGCTGGACACGCTTCTCTTGATGCAGCCCAGGATATGGTTGGCCTTCTTCTAAGGCCTTTTTCTTCTAAGAAAAAAGTTAAATAATATTTTTAGTTAGTATGTGGCTGATTTGTGGCTTGTGAAACGCAAAAGGAAGTTTTTTCATGATAGTTGTATGAACAACAGGTAATGACTATCAGAGAGTTTTCTAATCACTTTCTCTGACAACAAAGAGGTTATCAGAACCTGACCACGGGGGTATACAGGGTATACAAGTGCATGCACAAACATAGAGATTGTCAGTTATCAGAACCATTAAACATAAAGTGTCATTTATGGAATTTCCTAAGTGAATATTCCCTATGGGCTATGCTGACCTGAACTGATTAGATTGCTAAGAAAGCCAGAGCCATCCTTAGAAAGCACAAATTGGTACATGGGAAAAAAAAAGAAAAAA
>NW_010332553.1:370-781 GCF_000700745.2 Antrostomus carolinensis | reverse complement strand
TTACTGATTTTTCTGCAGAAAATAAGCTGCTATTCCTCCCCGTTCCCAGGTGATTGTGAGAAGGCTGGTGGGAGGGGCCTGGGGTATATGAGTCACAGGGTGTGGCCAGGGAGCTCCTTCTGCTTGAGGTTTCTCCTCAGAGTGAGTTATCTGCTTTTCCTTCAGTCAAGGATGGCTGTTGAGCTGCCTGAGCTGTTTGGGTGAGTGTGTTTTGAAGCTTATTGAAACAGAGTTGTATGTCTCCAGCAAGAGCCTTGGGATAAGCAGTATATATAGTAGGAAGTGCATTTATTGCATGCAGCTTTTTCTCCTGTTGGTAGCTTTATCTGGGATGTTTTACTAGTCTGTGGTTTTATTGTTTGTTTGGTTTTTTTTTTTTTTTTTTTTCTAAGTGCATTGCATTGCACAAAG
>NW_010332553.1:0-236 GCF_000700745.2 Antrostomus carolinensis | reverse complement strand
ACCGTAGGACACAGCCAGAGTCCGTGAGAGTTTTTATGCAACCGTGGGATGTTGTCCAGGACCGTGGGACTTGGACAGAGACTTTGATGCGTTGCACGAAGTTCCTGGGAGATTGAACGAAGTCATAGGGCATTGCATGAAGCCGTACACAGTCTTCAGATTTTTTGAGAGTTTGTACAGGACTCTGGGATTTCGTAGAGGTACTTGCGGCATTGCCAGAGGTCATGTGGCATTTC
>NW_010332552.1:0-29869 GCF_000700745.2 Antrostomus carolinensis | reverse complement strand
GGAGCTGCTGCTGAGCAGCTCTCGGGTGCTGCTGCTTTTGTTTTTGGGACGGTCACGGTGCTGGAGAGAGGCCAGCGTCTGTTCGCCAGAGTTTGCCATGGGAGTTTAAAACCCATCCCCAAATACTCACCTGAGAGCTTTCGCTTGGCTCTCCCAAATCCCAGCCAAACCCTGAGCTTGGGCTCATCGAAATAATAAAATAAACTACAATGTGGGAACAGAGCTGCTGCCGTGACCTTTCAATCCAAGAGTGTTTGCAAAATACTACTTGTTTCAAAATACTTGGTATATTCTTATACTGGGTGCGTAACAAAACACAGTTGGATGCTGTCTAGTGCTCAGTCTGTGGTAATATCTTTAAACATGTTTTACACAAGTTATTTATTGACTGCTTGAAGGAGTACTTAAACTCTGGGATCAAGGGCAAAGCAGTGCAAATTCAGTAGCAACCATGGGCCAAAATACAGATTTGCCTCATTCATGGAGATTCATTGATGTCTGCAGGGTGGTAGGAGACTGTTAGGTCCATATTGCTGCTGCCTGGACCAGTCCTGCGTGTTGGAAATTGCCTTCTTGGCAACTAAGTGCCAGGAGAGCTGAGCCACATGCTGGGTGAAAGTCAGTCTGTGCGACTTTGGTGGCACTTGTTGGGCCAGGCTAAGTATGATGGGTGGCTTCTGCGAGAGAGCGAGCGCCGTTCAGCCTGACAACGGGCTGCCTGTGCAATTTGTGTTTCAGAATGGATGAGAACTACATCCTCCTGCCACACGGAGTCAACTTCCAGGAGGCGATTTTCCCAGACACCCAGGAGAACAGAAGGATGTTTGCCAGCCTTTTCCAGTTTTCTAACTGCTCACAGGCACAGCATGTGTTGAGCTTCTCCAGTGACTGGGAGATTCAAGAGGACAACCGGGTAAGGGAGGATTTATTTGCTCTCCAGTGCTTGTTTTCTAAGTGGGCACAGGCATTCCCATGTCATCTGCAAACACGGATATATGAATGCAGAGCAGCAGGTCTCTCATTTTCCTGGTTCTTTGGTGGTATTACTGGCAAAGTAACCCACAGGTGGAGAGATGTTAAACTCTGTTTTCAAAGCTGACCTCTGTCTTAGCTCTTTAGCTTCCTGTGGACCTGAGCAAAGCTTGGTATCAACCTGTTAATGAGCAACAGGTTGGAAACTGGTATTGCTTGTGATCCTGTCCTACTCCACCCAGGTCATTACTGGGTTTGCTATCTCTAGACCCCATACTTCAACTTCAGCTGAAATGTTCAGGAGCAGAGCTTTGCTTTTTTACTTCTGTGTTCACCTCGTGTAGCAAGAGCAGTGCCTGGACCATGACAAAGTGTAAGGGATTATTTTTGCCTAACTCCACACAACAGCATAACCATCTACTGCTGAACTAATCACCCTGAGCTGCCTTTGTAGCAGCTGGGGAAAAATAGACTCTTGAGGGCATGGTTCATCTGAGCAACGCTGGCACCTACTTCTGAACAAGCTGAATGAAATGCCTCTTTCTCCTCTCAAGGGAGGCCATGGCACAGTAGTTCACCCTCTAGGCAATCCTCCCTTAAGACAGTACATTTTTAGTATGGGAAGTCCAACGATGCCCATTGTTAGAGGCTTCTGAGCCACTTTATGGGGCTGTAGTGTGTGTAATAAAAGCAGAATTTTAATAAATACTTCCTTGGCACCAAGGAGCAACCTGCAGTTATGTGTGTGCATGTGCTGGATGTGCATTGACATTTGCAAAAGTGGAAGTTGAGAGCTGTTTTACTGCCAAACCTTGTTTTATGAGGCTAGTGGTTTCCACTGGTAGCTGAGAACATTTTAAGCGTCTCTTTAGGTCAGGATGGACAGGACACGTGTTATCGCTTGCGTCTTCTGTGGATCCATCCAAGGCACAATATTTGTGTAGGGCAGCAGATGCACTAGTGGCTTCTTTGAGTGGTGGAGGGAGGGGGCTTAGTAGCTGGCTGAGCCCTTTCCCTTCACCAGCTGGCCAAGTGCCAGCGTACAGAGTTTGAGCTGCTGTGTGGCCATCAGGTCGGTGACACCACCCTGCTCCTTGGGATGCCCTGTGAGCGAGTATTTTCCCACTGCTGATATTTTAGGGATGGAGAGGGGAACAGTGACATTCAAATACATATGTGGGGATAGCAGCAGGACTTGATGTTTAAGAGAAAATTAATTATCTTACAATTAGATAGCAGAGCCGTAACCCTGGGTGGGCAAGAAGGGGGAGGTGTAGAGCCCAGTCTCAGCCCTGCCTCCTCCCTGCCAGCCCACAGGCTCCTCAGTGCCCCAGGCAATGTATTTGCCAAGTAAAGGCACCGCCACTGCCAAATCCACAGATTTTGCTCTGGGGGAGCAAAGTGGCATTGGGGGATGACCAGATCCAGCTCCCAGTGTCTGCTTGTGACACCTCTGCACTGTTTATTCAGCTGTGCTGAGCTAAATGTAGGGGATCTTGATGGGTTGGTGCTCGTTTGTGCCAGCAGTGAATCTCACCAGTTTGCTTTAATGGAAATCACAAGGCAGAAACCTCCAGGGTAAGTTGGGGCAACCGAAAGCGTGTGTATCACCAGTGCAGTTCAGCTGTTGTGCTCTTTGACCCCGCACAGCTGTGAGCAGATTAGGGGGGGATTAGAGCTGCTGGTCGCACAGACCCAGGCTGGTGGCTTTGCATACTTCAACACCCACCCGTCGAGTGAATTAATTCAGCACAACTGATGGACACTTTGTCTCCCTGTTGTAATGAAAAGTAAAAGCTTCCTCTGCACCAGTTAAATATAGTTTGGGTTGACTGTGCTCCCATTCAGCTCCTGCATCTGTGTTTGCCCAACCCAGCGCCAGCTCCCGGTGCCTGTGTGTCCCAGCCTGGGAAGGGGATGGCATTTCTGGCTGCCATGGTGTTAGGAATGTGTTCCCCAGCTCTTCCCAGTGCAGGTGCCCATGTCTGGGGTGCAGCTAGCTCTCTTTAGTGTTTTGCTCCTCTCTCTGCCTTGTCACATGCGTTGGTGACTTTTCCCAGTTGCCACCACGTCTGCTTGCATCCTGTCATGGTGTGAACAATTTTCAGTTCCAAATGTGCTTGGTCAAGCTGGCTCCTGAGCTGAAACCTGGGCATGTGGCATGTGCTGGCTTTGTGGCACAGCAAGTGAGTGTTACTCAGAGCGTTATTCTTGAAGCTTTTTGGAAAAGAGGGTCTTGGGGAGCCTGGGGACATCAGCAATGGTGTCGAGCTGTACCTAGACAGAGAGAAAAGAGTCTTCTGATGAGGTCCCCACTGCAGTGAGGAGTCAAGGGTCTCACTAGCTGCTCCATACTGCTATAGATCGCTAGTTAAAATCCATCATGGATGTTTTGTGCAGTCAGAAAGAAGAGATGGAGACGCTGAGATCCTCAGAGCAGAAGGCAGCTGAGGTGAAGGTCTAGTGCCAGGAGTCAGTAGCTAAGGTTCTGCGTCCGGGTCTTGGGACAGCTGTGTGCAGGGATGTCAAAAGGCAGCCTGCCCAAGTAGGTTTAGAACAAGGGAGTGATGAAATCTCCTGTTTACAGCTGGATCCTGTACTCCAAAAGACTTTTTGAATTCCTGTATTTTCATATGGCCCTGTGCCCTCTCTTCTGGAGTGGACATTTTAAGGGAGAATTTGGCACTGGAAGCATGTGCAGTTGCAATGAATGATTCCTGTTTGTAGGTCTGGGATGCTCAGCCAGGTGAGAGAGCCCTGTGATGGCTGAATGTCTTTTGCCTCATGTAATGACACTGCTAACGAGAGCCCTTCTGTGGGTTGGGCCTGAGTCAGCTGCGGATCAGGGGACCCAAAGGTGACCGCTGATATGCTGTCCTCCTGCTGTCCTCTCCTCTCTGCAGTGCTCCTTGCATGCAGGCAGCCCTGTCTGGACTGTCCCAATGGGTGAAAGGTGGAAAACCCTGACAGCTCCATTTCCTCCTCCTGGCAAACCTGTCTGATGATGCAAAAGAGAGCAGAGAGATGTGCAGGAACTTCTCAATGTGCTGGGATGTGCCACCTGCCTGTTCCTTTGTGGGAAAACCTTTTTAATTTTCAGAGAGCACGATGGCGCATGGTGAGAGGAGGCCAGACTCAAGGCACATCTCCTTGGGGATAATACATTCCTCATCCTGCGCCTGCTGCTGTTGCTGTAAGCTAATTCCAGCTGTGCTTTTAAGCCCCTTGCAGCCTGGGCTGAGGGCCAGATACTGCTTTCCATAGTTTTCCAATAACCCCACAGTCTCATAAATTCACTCAGGTGCTTGTTCTGGCCACTCTGGAGAGCAGCAGTAGCTCTGGTTGGCGTTTCTTTAGGCACTTGCATTTTGGCTTCCAGGTTTGCCGAGGCAGTAATTAATTGGGCTCCATCCTGACTTTTCTCACAGCCCCTTGGTGATGTTTGCAGACCTCCTGCTTTACTCCAGCTCACCGTCGTAGTGATTTCCACAAGGTTGTTGCTAAGACCCTGAGTTCCCACCAGGCTTGGAGTTGGAGCTGGGTTTGTAATGAGTGATTGCAACTTCTCACAGAGTGAGGGGCCTTTTCTTGCAGCATGTTTCAGGTACCTGGTTCCCAGGCTTGGCCCAGTCCCAGAGCTGATGTTGGTGGAGATAACAACACAGGAATGCTCCTTTTTTCCTTTTGTAATTACAGTTTTAGTCAATTCTTCCCACACTCCACCACTGGGTGAAATACAGCGTTCACCTAGACAAGGAATCTTGCAGTCACAGCACTTTCTTTTAATAAGGTGCTTTTATTAAAGAAAGGAACAATTAAGAAGTCATAAAAACCTAATTAAATTTCTTAAAAAGCTCTGTGTTTTTACCCACGTCTCATGTTGACCCCCTGAGGGAAGACCCACAGATGTGTCAGAGTTTGTTAAGCCTGACAGCCTCCTAGGCAGGCATGCTGGGCTGTCCTGTGCCAGCCAGCGTGCAGCCTCCTGGTCACCCCTCCTCAGGAAATCACCCCAGACATCCCTTCTCCTTTACCCCCTGCTTCCCTCAGTGCCCCTAAAATTGCTCACAAACCCCTGTGTACCACCCGGTTACACTCCAGTGCAGCTGGTGGTGCTGGTGTTTCGTTTTTGATGCATTTAGGGAGCAGCCTTGTGACCTTTTCTTGCTCAAAAGGAGTCTGAGGGGTCAGAGGGGTTTTTCTGGGAGATGGGGATGAGGATTTGACCATTCAACCAGCATCATCCTCCAGGGATGGATAGGGAGAATGGGAAAATCCTGGGAGACCATCTGTATGTGCCAATGCCTCTTTCTCACACCAGTTTTTTCTTACGGCTAAGCACTAAGTGACACTTTTCTCCATGCAGGGGGTTGATTTCTGTTTGCTCAAGCTTGGAGGTGGGAGGGAAATCATCCCTGTGGTTTCCCTCTCTTGCAGTGCCTGCCTGTTAAGCTGGAGGAGATGCAGTGGGTTGGGTTTGAAATCCTGCCCCCCCCTGCAGAATTTTACTATTTTAGTGCATATCTAGAGGCTCTAATTTCTCCTCCTGACTTGACCTTCTATAGGGTTGTGTGATCTCTTAAATAAGACATTGTTGCCTTGTCTGCACATGAAGGATTACACCAAAGTGACTTGGAGTCTGGTGACAGTAGTCTATAGAAGTGTCAAACAGTACTTGTCATTCTTTATTATTCAGAGGGGTTTAACTTGTGGTGTTGTCAACAAATTGATACGGAACGTGATCATTTGGCCTCAGTTCCAGCTTTCTGTGACCCGTGGAGGTGCTCACAACCCAGGGCCATGCAGTGTTTCTTTTACAGGGCACCTTCCTCCCCTTTTTTTCACACAGGAGAGTTGCAAAATGACCCCGTATGCATCATAACAAGGGAATTAACAGCAAGCATGTCAACCTGATCGTGAGCAACTGTGAGAGCACCAGCACTGGGATAAAACCCACGGAAATTAAGGAGTCCAATAAGTTTAATTAAGCCTGGCAAGATTGCAGGGGGAGATTATATCTTTCATTAAGCCTCTATCCCTGCATTGCCTCTCCTCCTCTCAAGCATCAGAGCCACAACCACACTGTTACTTCAATTGATTTAGATAAATGACTTGCCTTCTGAGAGACCTCCAGAGATTTATCTGGGTAATAAAAAAGCTTTTATGAGAGTAGGCAGTGTCTCAAATAAAAAGCAAGGTAATTAGTGGGTTAGCAGGGCAGTCTACAAATATCTGCTTAGCATCTTTGGGCCTGGGTCCTCTTCTCGGGTGGCACTTCGGCTGCTCTAACAACCTGATGACCTGATGAGGACACCTGCAAGGCTTTGGAGCAGCTGAAAGGGAAACCAGATAAGAAAAGCAATAATGGCCTTGCCATTATTGTGCAAAGCAAAAATTAAATTAAATGGCATCCTTCCTCTGCGGAAGTAGAGGAAATAGTTTCAGAGCTGTTTGTATTTTAGCAATGGCTGTGTGCATGAGCTGGGAGCCACTGGACTGGATCGTTCTTTAAACCCATCTGTGGGCAGCAGCACATTTACTCAGCAGTGGCCCCAGCCTATTTCTGCCCTGATGCTCTCAGCTGGGTGGATGGTAGCAGCTTATCCAGCAACACTTTGCAGGACCATGAGGGCTTAAATCATAGAGAAGTAGCTGCTTACACAAAAGCTCTTTGGGCTACCAAGAGAAGGGCTTGCTCATGTGACATTT
Organism: Antrostomus carolinensis; assembly: GCF_000700745.2. Taxonomy (NCBI): domain Eukaryota; kingdom Metazoa; phylum Chordata; class Aves; order Caprimulgiformes; family Caprimulgidae; genus Antrostomus; species Antrostomus carolinensis. The sequence goes on along the minus strand of NW_010332552.1, from coordinate 23,188 downwards.
GCCATGGGGACCTGTTTTTATCCATCTCCCCAGGCAACATGACCCTGGAGAAGAGAAAAGAAAAAGGAAAGTTGAGGAAGTCCTCATAATTTTTCTGACCTCTTTGATTTTTGAGTCTAGACAGTGATTGAATAGTATTGTGGATGGGTACCTGCTGGAGAGATGCCTGTGGCATCTCTGGAGAGAGCCCGAGCTGCCTTGGATGCAGGGACCAGAGCTCTCCCTGCTGTGGCTGAGGTGGATATCTGTGATGCTGAAGGCATCTTCCCTGTGTGAATCATGCAAAGCCTGGACACTAGAAAAAATAAGCTGATAACTGTAATGGATTTCAGCTGAAATTTCATCCACAGTATCCACCAAGATAAAATGAAAAAGCATTTTGGTTTTTCTCTTTTAAAAGTTAAGCACTTCTGCTCTTGAGGAGTTCCTCTCTGCTCTGAGTGCTGGGAGATGAATCGCAGGACTGGAAAATGCCAGTTGTGGAGTCCAGAGCCAGCAGTTTTAGGGGAAGGACTGGTCTGGAAAAGAGCAGGCAGCAGCCTGGCTTGGTTGAGACAGTTTTCTTTAATTCCCATCTACTGGACTTTTGTGTTTACTTGTGGCATAAGCTGCATAAAGGATCCTCCCTTCTCTTGTCCTAAGGCACTAGGGAAATAGAAAATATTCTCAGTTCAAAACAGTGCTACGTGGCAAGGGCAGGGCAAAAAGACCTTGAAATAGATGAAAGTAAGGTCCAATATCTAGAGGTCTGAAAATCTTTTACATTTGGTTTCTTGCCCTGTTATTTGTTAGAAGAGCTGCTGCTCCATTAGCTTAATAGCATGATCGAAAGTGTACATCGCTTCTGGGTTGTTTTAAAATTGATTTACAGTGCTTTTGTTTTCCTCCCAGAAACCCACCCAGAGTGTATCCCCTCCCTACAATCTGTGTTTAATTTGAATACATGTAAGCAATATGAGATGAAATGGAGAACTGCTGACAAGTGTCTGGGATGAGGGGAGACCACGAGTCAGCTGGTACGTTTGAGTAACATCCCCAAGAGTCTTTTGGCATAGAAATGGCATTGACTCATTTCCAAATCTTCCCACCCAGGCTGTAGTAGGGGACTCTGAGAGGTCTGATTGGCATCTCCCTATCAGTTTTCTGTCTTTCCACATGCACACAGGCTGCTAAAATGCATAATAAAAGATCTTGGAGGAGTTCAAAATAGTCTTATCCATGGGACGTTTCCATTGCACATGGTCTTTCTTATATTTATAGCACCCAGAAGGTGTTCTGAATGTTTCCCAGGAGAAAAATGGGGAAGTTCATCTGTTCTTTCTTATTTCTGTATCAGGAGGCAGGTTGGCTAACTGCCATGTACAATACAGGAGGGGTGACCTGAGGTAGCATGGGAGCCTTGAATGTGATGTTTGTTGTGAACAGTCTGAATTTGGAGTTGAATAAGGAGCTTTTCCCCACCCATCTGAACTCTTGTCTCTGCTAATAGCCATGATCTGTGGAGCTGCTGAGGTGGAGCCTCCACTTAGCACCCTCCTGGTATCAACACGGGTGCAGGACAAGGTGAAGGGAGTCCCAAATCAGCGTCCCAGCTCCTGGTGGATGAGTCTGGACCAACTTTCTCCCTATCAACCCATACAGATAGTCCAGAGCATAGCTCTCTCTGACTGTGTCTCAAGCACATCCAAGCACATGATATCCTTAAAAATATCTGGTTTCCAGCCCACTGAGCAAGGAAATGCCTAGACAGCCATGAGTATGTGTGTGTATGCACACGGCTGCCTCCTCCGAAGGGCAAAACAGCAGTCCTTCCAGGAACTGGCAATGAATGAAGACCCACATGGCTCCAGCCTGCTTTTAATTATCCAGAGAGCCACACTTTAAAGAAGTTCTGCCAAATTCACTAAATCATTCTGGATTTCATTCCATGAGGTTATCTGCTGCTGCACATGAAGTTGGTGGTGAGCAGGCATCTGACCCTGGCCCCGGGACACCTTTTCGGCTCTCCCATCTGGCTTCTTCCACCACCACAGGGGTGGGAAACTGTTGGTGGTCACAGAGACAGTTGGTGGTTGTGGGCTGAGCTCTACACATTGAGAGATGCAAAGATGGGGCTGCAGGGACGCCATTGTCCCTCCTGTGTTTCAGAGCCAGCTGGTCCCTTTTCTGCTTCTCTACATGTGAGCAATTTGGTAATTCCTCTGCTTTTCTGCCTTGCCCTCCTGTTCACAGCGTCTCCAGCATGGGGAGGTGAGAGAGGACATCTCACTGCACATAGACTGCGAAGGGTGAAAGCATTGGCTGTCAAGGGGAGGCAGCTGGTGGAGACCTGGGTGGTTACTGGAGCTGGGAACTGAAGTGCAGGACAACATGTGCTTGAAAGCACTTGTGTCCACAGCCAAATCACTTTCCTCGACACAGGTTCTTGTATTCAAGGTGTTCCCCCGGGTATCTGGGACCTGGCCTACAAGGAGGAGTTGAGGCCGGTGTTCTTTTAAGGTGGATGTATTATCTTACTAACCCGAGGCAAAACAAAATGTGCAGTCCAAAGTAGCAGATCATGAGTGTTTTTTGATCCAGTCATGCTTATTATTCACACTTATTCCCATGATTTTTCAACCTTAGGGAGCGAAAGTACTGACTTGGCCTCAGATCTACTGGAAGGTGCACAGATATATCTCCTGGCACCCTGCTTGCAGTAACCCACTGGGACTATTTCAGTGCTTTTGATTTGGTTGGGAACAGGAGAGAGAAGCAAACATCTGAGCTGGGTACACCTGGCTCTTCACTTGCTTGGATTCTGCTAGACCTTGGTTTGGGCCAGCTGTTTTGGGAAATACATTCAGAGTGAGTCTCAGGCAAGTTTTCTGTGCCAAGAGCACCCAAAATGAATGAGGAAGGTCCCCAAATTATGTGTTGTTTAGCTCAATTATGGGAGCCACCAAGCCTCTCTATGTCTCTGAGCCTGTAGGTGTGTTATGTGTTTTTATGTGTAAAATCCATGCTTTGTGTTGGTCAGCAGTTGGGAAGGATGATTCATGTGGACCAGCAGTCCTGAACTAGAGTTAGTCCTTGATGCACATGCTGCTCCTACAGGCACTGTGGGCACATACAGTCTTTGGTTTAGTTGCTGGCCTCAGCTGACCCTGAATCTGGGGAGAAGACTTTTCTTTCCGCTTCTCTCTCTCTCCTGACCCACCTGTGAGATAGATACAGAAAGAGATGGAGCAAAGTGTTTATTAAAATCAACAGCCACCAAAAATCCAGCTGGCACCTGGCAGACGGGACACCTGTGATGCTGCCTGTAACTGGATCAGCCATTGTGGTTTAAAGGGAGATGAGATCTTTCAATCTGGGACATAGTTTCTCCCAGCCCATGCATTTTGACGTTTATTTTTGCAAACAGCAAGCCAAATTGGCTCTGAGGCAGTGGTAGTTCGAATCCCTAATGGAAGCTGCAGACGGAGCCTTTTAAAGCCCATTCTGCCTCTGCCAGCCAAGTGCCTTTCCAAATTCCCCTGGAGAAATGTCCTTGCCCCATTGGGCTTGGCTCAAAGCAGCCACACGATGCCAGGCTTGGGATCGCCACCAGCCCTGGAAGCACACAACCCCTTGCAGCAGCTAATGCAAAGTGACAAACCAGAGCAGCTGGTTTTGAGGGACTGGGAGGATGCGGTTTCAGTGTGACCAATTGCAGCTTGTTGCTGCTCAAATCATCACAGGTGCCTCTGGCAGCTGATGAAGTGATTGCCTCCATTTGCTGCCCCAATTTTCGGATTTTTTTTGGAAGAATGTTGCTACAACCACGAGTCCAGTTATCTGTAAAATGAATGACAGGAGGGAAAAATATACTGAGGGAGAAGCAACTTTCCATGACACTGTATAACGTGAAGGGGAAATAATATGGCTAGAAAGCCAGGTCTCAATTTCTGCCCCAAAAACTTCAGAGCAAGTAAACAAAAAAAATATTTCCTGAGATCCAAAAGCACTGAACAGACTTGTTCTGCAGTATTTTTGCATTTCCTAGATCAGCGGGGAAGCAGCACAAGTAGTAGCTACTGCGAGGGGGGAATGTCAGTGCAGTGTGTTGTATTGAGACAAGATGTGGGACAAAAGTGCAAACTAGTACTTACATACTGTCCTCCTCAAACTGACTCGTCTTCACCACCATGCAGGGGTAGTGGGAGAACTATTCCCATTCTGCAGATGGTAAAAGTGAGGCAGGCATGTTAGGATCTGTATCCCAGTCCAGTGGAGACAATTCTCTTTGACCCAGGATTTATCCCCTCTGGAATTAGAAACAACTGTCTGAACATCTTTTCTGACTGTGAACTTTTTCATCTGAATCCTGTACCCTTCCCCTTCCCACTCTGTGCCTTCCAGCCTTGTTGCACAGTCCATGCCATTCTTTGAGTAAGGAGATATGTTCAGATGAGTGACACGTGAGCAGCTGGGGTTTGGTTGTTTGTTCAAACCATGGCATGTTGGTGGTATGAAGCCTGGCTTCCTTCTTCAGGTGGACAGTGACACCTCTTCATTACCTCAAAACTTAATGACTTTATCGCCTCTGTTAGTCTTCACTGTAAACCCATTTCAGAGCACGTTCAGTTGTTTGGCTTGCTTTTTGTCTTTCCAGAGCCTTTAGACAGGGTCTCAACACAATTATGTTTTTCTGAATGTTTTTGATTATATTTTTTATTGTGGAAAAAAATTAGTTAGTTGCATAACTGGATGGTGGTCAGAGGGAGAAAGGAAGGAAAGTCAGAATGGAGGAACAACTTGTACTGGTGCTGGCTGAGGATAGGAATAGAAATTCAGATCTTGTAAGTCCTCATTTCCATTACATGAGTAAAGAAATCCTGTTTCAGAGCCTTTGAAGTATAAACGTAGCAGCTACATCCACTCAAAATCTTCCATTTTCTTGCAGAGCAGGAAAGCTCTTTTCTGCCTTAAAAGCATCATCTTGGGGTATGGAAGAGGAGTGATAATGAGGAAGGGACTTAGCCACAGTGACCATGGAGGAGCTCTGCCAGATGCCAGTCCATGCTTTAAAAGAGCTCTAGGGCCTCAGATAGGTGGGAGAGAATTTATTCATGGTCTATTAAAAATGCCTTAAAGTGAGAATCTGTGTATGTGGCTTATCTGAGGGAAGGAAACAGGTGGCTTATTCTTGGTCTGTAAGTACCTCTGTTGGGGAGGTAGAGACAAAGAAAAAATAATAGATGTAAATGAGAGAAAATTAAAAAAAACCATGGAAATAGGAAATGAGGAAATAATCTATTGAAATGTGTGGCCGACTGATGTGGTGGAATCTGCATCATTAACAAAACTTTGGTCAAGCTGGGAGATTGCGGTGGGTCTTTTAGTCAGAAGAACTACTTCCACTTTGAGCAACCTGGTCTAGTGGAAGGTGTCCCTGCTGATGGCAGGGGGTTGTAACTAGATGATCTTTAAGGTCCCTTCCAATCCTAACCATTCTATGATAGGAAGACATTCTTCTTTAACTGCCTGCCTCTGGGGAAGATCCATTGCATAGGTCATGACATGGCTCTGGGAGGGACTATACAGAGTTTCAAAGTGCTCTGTCCACGTCCACTTCTTATTCCTCAAACTGGATGGCTGTGGCAACAGCGGTGACTTGCTCCCTCTGGAGAGGGTTTAGATCCCCCATGCTGTGGCTGAGCAGCTCCAGGAGATACCAGAGGGCATCCAAAGCCCACCTCCATCAGCTGGTTTTGAAAAGACAACTTGAAGGTGAATTTTTCTAAAAATCACTTGCAAGTTCCATGGGCCCTTCTGACAGCTACAGCTGTGCTGGACTTGAATGCTGATGTTGGGAAAAGCCTGTGGATTGGAAACGGTTTTAGGAAATCCCCAGGGAAGGGTTTTAGTACCATCGGTGATTTGGTTTCTGCCCTTTTACATGTTTTAGGCTCAGGCACGTTTTGTTTGAGTTCAGTGAACACTTCACGATCTGTCCCTTGAAATCCTAATTGAGCCTATGTTTTCTTAAGTCTCGATTTCAAAGGGCAAGAGAACAAATGTGATTCTTGGTTCTTTTCCCAAAGGTGCGGAAACATAGATTAAATATATCCTGGAAATAATGTTTTATGCTCAAACCTTTCCCGCTGCAATAAAAATGGCTCAAAACCACATCTAGTGACAACACCTTCCTATATTTAACCCATGTCTAGAAGCAACTGAAATACTGATGGAAATGTTCTGACGCTTCCAAGTCAGTGGCACTCTGGAGCTGCTAGAAGGCATCCTGCTCCTTATGGATGGTCATCACTCCAGAAACACATTACAGATGTTGAGGATGTGAAGGGGCTGGCTCCTTCCATCACAGCATCAGGACAGAGAAGGGCTAAAACCAACATACCAGACCAGAGGCATCCCTGAGGCATTTTCCTGCCTGTTCTATGTCTGGATTTCAGGATCAACCTCTGGTTTGGTTCCTGCTCATTGTCAAAAATGTCTGAAACGCGAGAAGCCTCTCGTAGTCTCTGCTAATGAGGTGGTGTTTATCACACTCTGGTAATTGCATTTGCTATGGTATTTACAGCATTTCCTATGTTTTGAAATGGAAAGAGCTTGGGCTTGCCCAGGGCTAATTGTGTACTCTAACCTGCTCCTAAACCCACATGTATCTTTAAACACCAAGATACACATTGGCGGTGTCCAGGGTTGGTCTCAAACCCACCACTACTGACCTGAGAAAGTGGCTGTTGCAGTGTTAATTTTTGCTCTCAATATTTATCGGGGGCAGTACATTGTCCCTTCCTCTACAAACTACAAACCCTAGGGAATTTTCTTATTTTTTTTAATATCTTGGAATGATGCAGGCAGTGCTTGTGGGCAGCTCCAGGCAGACAATGGATGGAGGGAGGGGAGGCAGGTTCTCAGTCTAGCTACTTGAGGATTCAGAGCAATTTGGGACTCCAACAGCAGAATAGAGGTTGATGCAAAGTTTTCTTGTGCTTTCAGGGCGAGGTTCATTTCTGCCTACCCTAGGAGGTCACCAGCACCAAGCAGAGGTTCAAATGTGGTATTCTCCTATTCAGCATCTTAGAAATGTGCTTTCACTTAGTGTAACATGCTTTTTCTATTAAGGGAAACTACTGAAAGAACAAAAATTAAGTTATTTATTTTTTCCACTCTCAAGCCCAGAAACTTAAGAGATGGTGCCAACTGGGTGTGACTAGCAGTTCCACCCCTGGATGGGAATCACCGGCTAGACTGAGATACTTACCTTTAAGGGAGTGATTCAACTGCCTGTTGCCATGTGAGATGGCAGAGGAGATCTGAGAAATACGGTACAAGAGCAGGAAGAGCAGGAAATGCGCTGTTCATCGCCTGAGCATCACCTTCCCCAATGGCAGCTGGAACCCACATGGGCTTTTCAGGTGGCACTAAGTGTCACAGGGTGGGCAGCTGCATCACACTTAGTTGTATTTCATTATGAGAATTACCTGATAAGTATGAGAATTGCCAACAGAAACACTGCTTACAGAAATGCTTGGGAAAAAAGAGCTACGTGATACCAGCATTGTGTCCTCTGCTTTGCAGCACTGATGCTTTCTCCGTGCGTAAATTGATACTGAAGTGACAGGCTAATGAATGTGCATCTTATGGCACATAAAACATGATGGGGAGTGAGTCCAAGTATTGAGGCTGGCTCTTCCTGTGACCCGAGTTGTGCTTGCAGCATCAGCTGCATTCGGTATTCCTGACTTCTCTAGAGCAGCACAGTGATTTGAAAATCCAAGCCTAGCACAGTATGTGAGTTGAAAGAGCTCCTGTGTTGCACCCAGTGGTGAGGGTAGCCTTGAGAATAACCACTTTCACATTCTGCTTGACTTTTTGGTGAAGAAGATGTATTAGTGTTGCAGGAACAGAGCTCATCTGAGCTCACATTGTGGTCTGGCCTCGGCCCCATATGGGCTTATTAGGGTCTAAAAGGGACTGACGTGGTCCTGGACCATCTATACTACAACACCCTGATCATGACTATGGCTCTGTCTCACCATCTGCTTTTCCTGGATGTACTAGTTATGGGCTTAGATTCAGTGGATTCTGGAAAAGTCCAGAGCTTGAAACAAGCCCTGCAACCTGCCTGGGGTCCTCCTTCCATATCTATTGCTGTGTGGAGCAGGTGGCTTGAATTTGGCTGGAGCTTATGATGCATTTTGGAGTCTTTATCTTCTAGCTTATAAAGCCTTTTGGATAAGATTTACTGAATGCATGTAAGATGTTGAGTTTTATTTGTGGATTTAAATCCAATCTTCTAAATTGCTTTAAAGTAATTCCTTGTGTTTTGAAATTCCAAAACCCCTGGCCCCTCTTTTTTAAATGGTTGTGGTCAATTACAGACTGATTTAGGAAATGGTGCAAAAAGTGTAAATAAAACTAAAAGCATTTTTCAAAATGGTGTTAGGGAAAAAAAAAAAAGAAAAGAGGACACATTTTGTCAGTACTTGATCAAAAGGGAAAATGTTTCTGACCATAGGAAGCCTTCGACTCCAAAGCTTGCAGTAAGAACCAGAGTAAGCTTTCTAATCCAGGCAACATTGTTGGAACCATCATGTAAGATGACCTTTTTACACAGGGCTCTCTGAGTTACTTCAACATTGATTTTATGACTTTTTCTATTTGATCTCCAAGTATATGCTGTAGATGGGACTCTGAACTTGTTTTTTCCATACGTTTTAAATATTAGTAACCTGTTTTGGGACTGACTTCTTGGTTGGATTTTTTTAAGTAGTAGTTGAAAGGAGTTAGAGCTTGTCTTCAGTATTGTTACCAAAATGTGAGTACAAAGACTGAATTTCATTGCATACAGGGCTCTAAAGTGCTGCAGCCAACAGCAGAGTGGAGCACAGAATTCCTTTGACAGGTGCTCCAGCATCAGAAGCTCTGAATTGATGCAAAATAGTGTCTTCTGAGGAAAAAGGGGAGAATACAAGTTGGGGCTACAAAAGAAGCAGAAGATATGTGCTGATTTGATTTTAAAAGTTTGAAATGGAAATCAAATTATCTTGAAGTAAAGCAATCCACTGAATAGTCAAATCTACAGTGCTTTGTACTCTCTGCTTGCTGGAAGCAGTTTGGGACGTTGTCCCATATCTGCTGAAACTTTAAAGGAAGAGGAATCGTGTTAAGGAATATAGTCCACTTTCTTCTCCTCCTGAGTCTGCACCTGTGATTTGAGAAGTAATCCATGGTTGTGATGGGTGAAGTTGGTGTAAGGTACTTTGGGCACTTTTGGACTGGAAGAAACTGAAGATGCCATGCAGAGGAACCAGCCAAGCCAACCACCATGTTGCTTCTGTTTATGGGGTTTGAATAGAGAATTGTCCCATGCCAAATAGAGGAGACATGCTTTTTTGGAAAACTCTCAATTTCTGGAAAAGGAAAAGGGCAGGAGATAGAATTGTCTCTTGGCACCATGAAGCAAGCAGTAGCCTGGTGCCTGAAAGGTACCAATGATCCTGGGAAGATTTGCTTTTGTCAGGAACTAAAACATCAGATCAGTTTATATTGCTTCAAAGTACTATTTAGAATTTGTCATTCCTTACATAGCCCCATTTCTGGGGAGAGCTGAACTTGGAAGTAGAAGATCCAACCAGATCTAAGAAGCTTGAGCATCAACTTTCTAAATTAAAGAATCAGTTAGCCTAGTAGTTGCAAGGCCTGGTGAACCCCTTGAAGGGAAGAGTGAATCATCCTGTATTCAACGTGAAGACTTAGCAATTCAGTAAACTTGAATTTCTCAAGGACATTCAGTTAAGAGCGATTGATATGATATCTTCTAGGCACAGGTTTGCTTAGCTGGGCTGATCCTCAGGCGTTCAGCTGCAGGCTCCTCAGGCGTTGGGTTCCTGTGATGGTGGATGCTGCAGGGATCAGGGCTTGTTGGCTAAAGGATTTCTTAGACAACCTCACTCAAATGTCAATACCTATAATGCAGACATCTAGAGCAGGATTTGGGTACCTAACTGAAGGATCCTTATACCATTTGAAATGCCCTAGGCTGGCCAAGGCCTTTGTGAAAGGCTGGAAGATATGTCACAGGACGTGTGGAAAACTCTAAACCATCTGCAGTGGCAGGTGGCGGGTAGGAACCTGCCTGCAAATGCACACCACCTGAAATACACACCACCTGAAGTGAAGGTAGATGCCTCCACTTCAGCAACTGGATCCTCTCCTTAAGAGTCAGGTGTCTGATCTATAGCTGGATCCAAGGATGTGAAGTGGAACAAAGATCTATAAAAAGTATTTTTTCCTGCTTATTTCAGAAAGGTTTTGAATGGACTTGGATTGAAGAATCAAAGTAATCATGCAAAAAAAAAAAAAATCACAGTACTCTTGAAGAATTTTGGTTTTGTAGGGGTTTAAGTGCTGTTCTAGTGAAGAGGAACTTGAGCCTGGAGTGCCAGTGAGGTGGAGAAAGTACATTTTTTTTCCTGGTGTGGCATCATACCCTTTAAGTGATGATCTCAACCTTCAGAAACTTCACAAAAAAAAAAAATCAACTGAAGAGTAGGAAACCAATTTTCTTAAATTCATTCTCAAAAGCTTCTGTCAAGGTAGTTGTGCCAGGGTGGGTTTAGGTTGGATATTAGGAAAAAATTCTTCTCTGAAAAGGTGGCCAAGTACTGGAAAAGCTGCCCAGGGAAGTGTTGGAGTCACCATCCCTGGAGGTATTTACAGGACGTGTAGATGTGGTACTTGGGGACATGGTTTAGTGGTGAACTTGGCAATGCTGGGTTTATGGTTGGACTAGATGATCGTAATGTTCTTTTCCAACCAAACTCTTCTATGATTCTATGAAAGTGCAATGTGAATGAGTTTCTTCAGTTAATATCTTTGAACCAAGCAAAGCCAGCTTCCAAGCAGTCCATGAAATGAGTTTGTTAGAGAGGCAGAGGGATGAGTTTTGCTCTGGTGTTAATTAGGGGTGACTTTAGTGACCTGTAAGGGATTTTCACAGGCCTTGTCGCGTCATGCAAGTGGTGCCCCCACTGCATCTCCAGGAGGTGGGAGATCCCTTCCAGCATCTCTCCCAGTCTTGCCTTCTAAAATTGGCAGTAAACTATTTCCAACCGATGTCAAAGAAGAAGGAAGCAAGGAGGAAGGACACAAAGTCTGTGGATTAAGAACAAGCATGATGTGAAAATCAGGTTGCCTAACGTCTGGTGCCCATACCCTATCAGCGGTGACACTGTATCTGTACCTAATGTCTGGTTATCAGACAAAGGTGACAGTTAGTTGTTTCTATATATTCAGTGACTTTCAGTGGATTTATCTTCCATGAAGCTGTCCAGCCTTCTCTTGAGAATCACTTTTTGGTTCCCTTGAAGCTGGTTCCTACTATATCATCTGATACCTCCAGTTCTCCTATTGCAAGATGCTGTCAGTCTCTAGTCCCTCCATGGCACTCATGATTGTGTAGACCTCTATCCTGTATCCTCTCATAGCACAGGACTCAAGGTTACAGACCATGCTTGATGTCTGAGCCTCAGAGGAGGTTATTTCTATCCTATCCTGGATGGGAATCAGGTACCACAAGTGCTCTGCGATGTAAGTCCATGAGAAAAGCGAGAGTAAAGCCCCTTTCCTGACTGTCTGGGACCTCCCACTGCTATTGCCACAGGGAAATGTCAAAGTTTTGCCTAGACTGCTGGAAGTGCGAACAGGGAAAGCAAATATTTGTGTGTAAGACTTAACCCCAAAAAGATTAAGTGCAGATGGATGTCAATGGTGCCAACAACCTGCGAGAGAAAGTGAAAACTGAGAAGGATGTAAAACCAGAACATGGTGTGGGGGGAAAAAAAAAAAAGAATACAATGTAAAACAGATTAGAAGCAAATAAGGGGAAGGAAAATTTCAACAGGACTTTTTCCTTTCCCAAAGACGGGCAGGATGAAGACCAGCAAGGTGAGCACTGCATCAGGGACATAGTGTTAGCAGCTTGGGAGGCTCCCAGGGTGAGCATGAAGTAGGGAAGGGGTAGGAAATAGCAGCATGAGGGATGCAGCTTGGTGGGATGCTGCATGAGCAGTAGATGCCTTTGGAAATTGGGAAGGGTCCTGGAGGTGATGAATATCTTGCGCAGCCTTCAGTTCCCACCTTTGTAACTCCGGATGTCAATTGCTAGCTGAGGAAATGGTGATCCACGGGAAGAGGTTTGGTTTTGTGAAGCTTGGCCCACGTTCTGTGGGAGGAGAGCCGTGCAGTTTGGAAAGCATCCACCTCAGGAAAATCATAAGTGGTAGGGCTGTCTAGACTAGTCAGGAAGGCGTGAACAAATAACCAGAGGAATATAGAAGAAAAAGAAAAGAAAGCGTGATTCCTCACCTAGAATTAAATTAAAATGTCAGGGAAAAAAATGAATCAAAGGTTCAAAGGATGCAAACAGAAGACAGTCTTAACTGCCTTTATTCTAATGCTGTGAACCCGGTTAACAAGGAGGGGAAATCAGACATGCTCGTTGTTGGACTTACATGCCGCTACTGGAAGCGGGTGGGGAGATTTGTGATAGGAATGTTACAATTAATTATTATAAATCTCTTCATAACGACCATGTGGGCAGCATGCAGGTGTGTGTGAGGACCTTGGCAGCCTGACAAAAATGTAATTATCAGTTACGGAGGTAGCGGGTGATACAGAAGCAAACACTCTTTGGGGCTTCGTCGATCAGCAAAGTGCTAATTAGCAATTGCTAGAGGCCACTGTGTTTCTCTGGAGAGGCAAGTAGCACCCCCTTAAACACCTGGATGTGGTGTGGGTGGGAGTGCAGGGGGAAGCGTGACTTACCTGGGAGACTGCAATTACAGTGAGGATTTCCTGACTTGGAAACCAAACCAGAAGTGTTTTGCCTTAAATCTTTGCTTTTTTTGACCTGCAGCTGGAAATTGGAAATTTAGGTCCATATAACCCAACTTATATATGATGGGTTTTTCAAACTGAAGTAAATAATTAATCTTTAATTTTTTGGGGTCATGATAGACTCCCCATCACTGAAAAAGTGGTTGGATCTTTTTTCTAGAAAAGTTAGGCACCTGCTGAGGTTCTTTGGTGAGCGTAAGGGATGACTTACAACAATTTTGTACAGGAAGGCAGACCTAATCTGGTTTAAACAGAGCTGATTTTTGTTGCCCTCGTTGCCCTATACTGGACTTGACCTTTCAGTGTGTTATTTTCTAGTTTGGCTAACAGGAAACTTGGGTTTTGGGGCTATATGCCATGTAACGGAGAACTCTGTGTCCTTGCCCCAAAGTCCATCCTTGGTGATTTATCTCCCTGTGGACCATGAGAAACCTTGTGCAGCCATGATCACAAAGAAATCCCAACCACAGGAGTGAACAAGAAGCAGCCCTGAAAGCAGGGTCGGAAGCTGTCCAAGGCAACATTTTACCAAGTTTGACTATAGCTGAAGAGTCAGGGTGACAAAAAGCATTGCCATATGGAGGCTGTCTTCTAAAACTACTTCAGAACAGGAGCCTTTTAAAGTTCTCCATCAAATGCAATAAAACATGCCGTAGAGCAGCTTTTAAAACATGGGGAAAGCAAGGGCCGATACATCTCTGTCACAGCAGTGACAGCCAAGTAGTGCTTGTCACGCCTGGGTTCCTTTAAAAATGTGCGCTAAGCCCTTTCGCACTCTAAGTGCTGTTTGTTAAAGTATTAAGGAAATGGGAAAGTGTCCAGAAAACTGGTTCAACTCAGCTGACACTGTGAAGTTTAAAAAAGGAGCAGGAAGGAGATGGAGGTCTGCAGCATGCTGCTGACCTGCCACTGGCCTGGGATGCGGTGGTGCATCATGGTGGTCCTGCTTGCACAGCCCCACACTCAAAGGTGTCCAGCAGCTGTTGAAAAGGAGGATGAAATAACATCTGCTCATGGGTGCTATGGGGTTTTTTAGGTCCTGATGGACAGAGGGAGAGGGATTTCTGAGTTAACCTTCAGGAAGCTTTTGTCTCTACAAGGAGTGAAAGTGCCCTGTAACACCACATTGTCTTTGGAGACGTGGAAAATCTGTAACAGTGAATTGATGATGTTTTTTCAGAGCTGTGTCCTCTTCCTCTGAACTTCTGCAAGCCTCACAGATGCTGTGTATGAATGATTTGTGTGCTGTAATGCCTATAGTGGTTTGACACATAACACACACGCAGGATGAAGATTGAGGAGTGCCCATCTGTGGTTGCTACAGACATGTTTTGTCATGGCCATTACTGTAAGTTCATTATTTCTTAACCAGGATTTTTAAAGTCCAGGCAACCCCCCATCTGCATCCACTGTGTCACTGTCCAAGATGCAAAACTCATCTCAGAACTGATTAGGTAAAACTCCATATAACCTCTTGTGATTTAATATGGAGGGGACTTGATACTAGAAGATACTTAATTATCTTGTCAGGTAATGTAGAGTTTATTACAGGATCCCTCCCTTTTCCTCTTCCCTTGTATGTCATTTTGTGTAGACCTCATGAACTGTGAGTCATATGTACAGAAATAAAGTAATAAATGAGTTTGAAATCCGAAGCCACTTTCAGAATTTTTTGGACAAAAGTGGCTTTGTTAGTTTAGGGTATTGGTCTACTTTGGTAAGTAGTAGAGGTGGACTATCACTTTGTGAGCTCTTCTTTCACCGCTGTCTGGAGTAGGCTTGGGTTTGGGGTTGGCCAAACAAAGAGGCAAAAGGCTCTCCGCAAACTCAAGGAGGAGCTTGAACTTTGGGGTTCAGCCCAGTAATTAAGTCAACTGGTTTTTATGTTGTTTATATCTATAATTTTCTTATTTCTTGATTATTGTGATGTACACATCAGTTTTATTGTAATTGTCTGAAAAGACCTTTGAATAATTAAGCTTTGGATGCCTGGGAAATAGGCCCTTAGCAATCAAAGGTATGCACAAGGATGTGGCACACATTTTCAATAGTCTTCACTAAATTTAAGTATTCAAATTAGTGGTCTAAGACATGAGTTTACACCTACCCTGCAGTGATACCACTTACTTCAAAAGATACATGTAAGCTAACGTGTTGCTGTTGGACAAATGGCAGTTTCTTCAGCTGCTACAGCATTACTTTTGTTCTCCTTTCTGTCACCTTATCCAAACTGCTGCCTAGTCATGGAAGCAAGTCTTAGACTCATAGCCTTGAGTCTATAGTAGAGCATCTCCTCTGATATATTACTCCCTGTCCCCTCACACAAAGGAAAAGGTTGGGGCAAATTCCATTTCTTGGCATTTTTTAGTAGGTTTGAACATCTGTGGCTTTTGCTGAACTCAGTCCAGCTCTTGCCTCATTGTGTACCTGAAAATCATGTTCTGGTTGTGTCTGAGGGACTCACTTCACAACTGGAGTATCAAAATAATTTTTAGCTGGCTTTAAGGTGTGGACAGTCATCAGCAGAGCTGGGAGGCAATATGGGGATCCCCATATCTACTCACTTCTTCTTACTTCTAGACGTTTGCCATCCTTCACACATAACTCTGAAACCACTTTCCCTGTCTCTTTGACTTTCTCTTTGCGTTTCATGTGTGGTATTTTGGGGAGAGCTCATTACAGCCATGCTCAAGCACAGCCAGTGATTAGTTACAAGTGCAAACATGTAATGAACATCTGTCTTGCATTAGGATCTTTCCAGAAGGCATTAAAACACAGCCAGGGTGGCTTCATGGGCTCTGCATTGTCCCAGCACTTGTTGGTTCAACTGTTCTTAAAAAATGTGGGAGTTTGGGAGAGCACGGATGTCAGCACCGGTAAGGATTTGCAGTGTGTCAAGTAGAGGGAAACAGGCAGGTTATTTTAGAGCTGAGCCGGCCTTTCTCTTTGCTCAAGCTTTCAAGTGAAACTTCAGGGAGAGAAATGTAGTGAGCTACAGTGGTAGATGGCTCTTTGGGGAGCTGCCAGCTGCTATTCTGAGTTACAGTTGGATTACAAAGTCCTGGAGCCTCGTTGCACATTCATCACCATCTCCTGTCCACAGCTGAGCTGTGAGGGGCCCCCATCAGCCCAGTGCTGAGACCTTGAGAGGCTGGAGCTGGCCCATCAGGAAGGATGGGAGGCAAGTGCAAAAACAATTGCATTGCAGGCTGTGCAATGGTTGTGAGGACTACTGTTTTATGAAGTTTTCCCAAGCCATGAAGCTCAGGAAAAACACCTGCAGGAATAGCAGCCGTTCTATGTTTGTCAAGAAGTCATGTCAAAGCAGTGCAATCTCCTTCATGACAGGGAATGAGTCTGATGAGTAGGAGACATAGTTTGGCTTAGCAAGCGTTGGTTTGATTTACGGAGAGGTTTTGGTGCACTCTGAATAGATTCCTCCTGGGTGAAACACAGCCAGCCTGCTCCAGGCACCCATCTGCTGTGCATCAACTCCTAGTAGGAACACAAGGAATCCACAGCTGGTTCTTCATATACCTGATGCCTCTTTCCCATATATTTGCTCCTCCCAAACACATCTAGAACTTCAGTGTGCAGTACGTTCCTGTTGCTCTGACTTGCTAATGTGGATGTAGCCAATGGCCCCAGCCTTTTCACAGTGAGTCTCACCTGACACCTCAGGTTTTGGGCACCCAAGTCTCACCATGGGTTTCTGGCACTCTTGGTTATTCATCTCCACTGCCTCTTTTCCCTTCAATTTGGTCCACAGGCAGATGCTCCAGCCACTTTACTGCCCCAGGCACAGTGTGGTCCATCACTGCTGCATCAGTCTGAAAGTACAAATATGACAGAAGGATTGTAGGAGTACAGCATTGCCCATGGCTCCGTGAGGGATTTCTGTGTCCTTTTGCTGGAAGGGATGACCATAACACCTTCTAGCATGTGTGAAGAACCAGCATTGAACTGAATAGTCTCAGCAGATCAGGAGCATCTTTAAGGTATCACATCAAGGCATTTGCTTTTAAGGTTCCAAAAAGCCTGATGCCTCAAGAAAAACTCAGCTGCATTTTGTCCACAGTCAAATGCAACCTCTGCCATGCTCTCAGTTTGCACCCAAAGCATTTAAGGGACGCAGGTTCATCAACATGTTTGCCAGTTTTTAGTAAGCTGAGGTTGTTTCTGATTTCTGACAGCTCTGCCTAGAGTGACGTACGTTCCCGTGCTTTCCTTCTGTGCAGGGATGGTCTCCTCATTCCCATTGAAAACCTCCACGGTGCAGAGTCTCCTTTTATTTCAGCACATATCAGGAATTACTTCATCAAAATCACTGAGGATGGGAGTTGGAATTATCTTCAGATTTTTTAACTTGGCTAAAAAAATCTGGCTGCAAGCTAAAACTTGACACATAAATCTCAGCCAGGAAATAATTTAGTTTCTCTACTTCCATAAAAACAGCAAACAACCCCTCCCCCTCCCAAACACTTGCAAATTTCTCAATGGAAAAAGGTTATTTTAGGAAGGGATTAAATACAGAACTGTTAGTAAGTGGCAGGATCTCTAGGGTGGGGAGTGTATGGTAGGAAAACCACTTGAAATTATGCAATTTTTTATGGTCTTTTTTTTGTGTTTCTTCACTTGAAATGCCTCACAAATATCCTGAGGGAGCAGTGAAGATCACCAGTGTGATTATCTTTCAGTAACACTAAGTGCTGTGAGAACTGTAGGTGCTATATGCCAGTACAGTGGTGTATTTATTAACAGGATTGACCAGACCAAGGCAGAACTGAGACATCTGTCTGAGTGGGAATAAAATTCAACAAATTGGTCGTCCAGTCTTTCCAGATGAGTTTGTGTTGCAGTTTACATGTATTAACCCTAAATCACATCTGGTTGATGGAGAGAGGCCTCAAGGAAAGGGTCTCTACCAGTCCCTCCGGGGGCTTCGTGCCCTGTTCTTGCTGTGCTCTTCCACATGTGCTCAAACTCCCGTTCATTTCTGTCCTAGTGAGAAGAAATGTTTCTTTCCTTCGTTCCTTCCTGTAAAACCCCCCCCGTGTCGTCTTCTGCTGGCTTTGCTGCTGATTTATTGACCCTTAGGTCCAGAAGAATAAGAGGTGTTGCCCAAATGCTCACACCCATGTTGTCCCCACTAGTGATCAGGGCCTAAAGAACAGTTGGTTTTGTAATCTATGTCCTGTTGAGCACAGTTACTGGAAGTTGTCCCTTTGTCATGCTTGAAACCTTTGGTCCTGGGGCTATAACACCTACCTGTCTACATCCTCCACTGGGTATGTCCGGAGCTGAGCAGAAGTATGAACATGTCCATGCCCACTCCAATGCCAGTTGCCAAGTCAGTGATCATGCACCAAACAGAGGGCACAGTTGTCCCATCTTGATGACTCGTAATGATGTGTGTGTTTAACCAACTAATAAATGGCCCAGGTTTTAGCTGGTGAGACATCCTTCAGCTCCCAAAAGAAGATGTTTTTTTGCGGGTGGTGAAATGACAGTCCACCATTTCCTCATCCTTTTCAACCCACCAGGCACTTGTACGTTGCCACGCCACTTTCATTAAGCTGAACATGTCTGTCCTTGTCCTGCAGGCAAACAAGGTTTACAAATAAGCTTTAAACATATAGAGAAAATAAACATTATTTAATGCCACAGTGATCACTCTGAGATTGAAGCCTTGAGTACATCACCTACAGCTTGTTCTCCTGTCTTCAGTATCTGAGGGAATAAGGGTTCTAGATTGCAGTATATTTAACCACTTTACTTTTCAGAGAAAACTTACCCTCTGGTAAATCCTTTAGACACTTAGGGAGATTTCCAAAAGTGTCCAATAATTTTGAGTGGGACCTGCAGTCCTCCCAGCTTTGCAAATCCCTCCTGTCTGTCGTGAATGTGAGGCAGCACACATCCAAATCCCATGGGTGTTGCTCAGCTGTCTAAGCCAAGAATTCACATAGCCAGGATTTTCCCCTTGGCTAATGTGGACTTAAACAACTCGATCTATGACACTCAGAGATGCAGCTTTTATATTACAAACTTTTATTGACTAAAGCCTTAATTATTGAAAGCTCAACCAGTCATGTTGTCCAGTGCAGGGCAATTTATCCAGGATCCTTACTGGAAAATGGGTTTCCAGATCACCGGAGACAAGGCTGCAGTGGTAGGTAATGCCTGGTAGTACCATTCATGGAAAAAAGTGGTTTCTGGGCTCATACTCTGAATTTGCACAGGGAAGCACAAAGACCATTCTGCATGCAAGTGAAGTATCTCACCACAAGTCCTGGCTCCCCTATTGCTCCTGTCCCCACACTATCTGGGCTTTGAATATAGACCTATCTTTCTGATTTGGAATATAATGACACAGAAACCTCTGTAAATCACAGATGTCCTGTAATCTCTATTTTTGGAGATGGGGAACTGAAGTGCAGAGAAACTAGTTCTCACTGGACTGCTTTTCCCCTACCCAGTTATTGCCCTCTCTGTAGTGGAGACATCCGGTTCCTTTCCTCTGATTAGGACATTCATTTTATCTGCCCTCTTTGATTAGGTGTGAAGTGTGCGTGTTGCTTAATGAGAACAATCTGTTCAGATAACACAGCTCAAAATAATTATGATTTTGCTCTTCCAAAATTACCATTGCCAGAAGACAAGAAAGCATTCTAGTTAAGGGACTAGACTGGAGCACAGGTCCTGGCTTCCTCACAGTGGGTTTTTTGGTCTTTTTTTTTTTTTTAATTGGCACAATATTAGTCAGTTCTTGTGGGGTTGTATGGATGGTGCCTGGTGTGGATACTGTGATC
The DNA here is from genome assembly GCF_000700745.2 of Antrostomus carolinensis. Lineage (NCBI taxonomy): Eukaryota > Metazoa > Chordata > Aves > Caprimulgiformes > Caprimulgidae > Antrostomus > Antrostomus carolinensis. The sequence goes on along the minus strand of NW_010332552.1, from coordinate 3,485 downwards.
GCTACTACAAGAGAGGTGTGGGGCAATTCAGATCATCTGCTGTTTGGGGATGTCCAGATCCTGGTTCTTGCTATTGCTAAAGTGATGCAGTACAAAGCTGGTGAAAGCGCAGCTAACTTCTGTGTCAGAGAAAAGTAGGAAAAGCAAAATAAATATCCACAGAAGAATTTTGGACTGTTAGAAAAAATTACTTTCATAACCAGATTTAAAGCCCCCATATGCACACGCATACACAAATGGTAACACAGACTTAGAAGGATACATTTGCTACCTGCCCTTAAGTATTTGGCCAGGAACAACAGCAGATTTGACAGGTAAATGCACATGACATCAGGATTTTACAAGATTTTCCAGACCACAGGGCAGTTTTTTCACAAAAGAGCCAAAAACCAAAGTTGTGTGTGATGGAACTGTAGCTCAAAGGTATTGCCATGTGTTCCTGCATGGTGGTGTGGGACTTGCTATGTAATTATATTGCTCCAACATAATTATTAACTTAGGATTAAACAGTTGAGAGCCATCATCGTAACATTAACCAGCAGTGGAGTGCGTGCTCTATAATTTAGATGCTTGTAGGGAAGAGTTCACTGCAGGTCAGCTTCTTGGATGCTTTGTCCATTTTTTTCCAGCGTAGCTGTGGCTACAATCCTCCTTCTGAAATCAGGCTGCAAAGAGGTCTCTGGGCTTGTGTGTATGGGGAGATCTGTCTCACACTTACCTTAAGACCTTTTTTCCATGGGTGTTGTAACCAGTCCTGCGTGAAAAGCTTTTCCCTGTACAAGGCAGTAAGTTGTGCAGCATGTGATGGGAGTTTCTGGTACTTCTGTGTCTATAGGAAGTGCAGCAAAGCAGCAGGGAGAGACTTTGGCCATTAAATATGATGCTGGATTTCAAATATGACCCTGTATTTCCCTAACCCCAAATTTCTACTGAGAATTTAAATACTGGCTCAGGAACAGGACTCTCTCTGAGGGATTGTACTAGAGTGAAACAGCAGCTTTTGACTCCTATGGAAACAGCCATTAATGCCCTGAATGCTTAGGGCCATTTGAGCACAGAAAAGAAGGAGGGTGGTCCCCTAAATACCACATCTCTACACCTTGAATATTGGTTATTTGCCAAACCTTGCCATGCTCAGAGTAGCCTGTTGCCCATTTATCACATCCAGGGTGGTCTTGGGCCCTTTCAGGATTTACAGCCCATGCAGCAGCCGGAGTTGTGGACAGGCTGCTCTGAGCTGCCCAGTGGGACGGGAATATCTGTGAGTAGCAGAGAGCTCCCGTCAGCCAGATGTTAGTGCTTGGAGCTTGTTATTCAGAGCTGCTGATTAGTCTCTCAGGCATTTTGCCTCCTCGATTCCTTTCTTGGCCTGCTGACTTTAGCCAGGGAGCGCCTGCAGATTGCAAATGTTTGTTTTTCCATCCCTTTGTCTTTGCTGCTTCAACCTCACCCAAGCTTTTCCAGCTCACCTCCATGGCAACCTGTGGCACTTCTGCTCTTGGATGAAGGCTGAGCTTGGTCCTCTGCTGTGCATGTGCCTGTTTGTCACTGTTGGCTCGGTCACCTCTCTTGAGGTTGCTTGTGTGGGGCACAGCAAACAGCTTCTCGCTGGGTTCTCTTCTTTGCTCTAGGCTTGCAGAGCAGCTCGGGAGCAGATGAAAATGCCCTTCGTCAAACCCCTGTGTTTAATCCAGTCTGATTTCAATGCCACTGCCATCATTTCCCTCAAGGTTTCACAGATTCCTTGTTGCTTGCTGGGAAAAGCTTAGCTGTGAATACCCCTTCCCTGGAAATGTTCAAGACCAGGTTGGATGCGGCTTTGAGCAACCTGGTCTGGTGAGGGTGTCCCTGCTGAGGGCAGGGGGGTTGGAACTGGATGATCTTTAAGCTCCCTTCCAACCCCAACCATTCTATGATTCTATGATTTATTAGAGCCTCTTGCCCTACTCCTTCCATGACAGGGGTGTCTCAGGCTGTGTGCGTAGGCATGGCATCAGAGTTGTTTCCATACTCCTCAGCTCTGTTTTGGTGCCTGCTTCCCTGCTCTAAATTAGTTTCTCTGACTCATCCTCCAGAGGAATTTCTGTCTCTCCGTTGACTGTAGAAAGAGCCCAGAAAACCAATGTTTCCTACCCAGCATCTAGGTTAGATACATTAAGCAGGGTGCTGCAAAGACCACCCCAAGGGACCCAGTGAGCACAGATAAATACAAGTCTGAGTATGCCCTTTTCACTCCCCGCTGCTTTCCTGCACCCAAGAGGACTTAACAAATGGAGTAAACCAGCTCTGCTCGGATGCTCGGGAGTGATGCGGACACCTCCACTTCCCAGTGGCACCAGACAGCCGGTTTCCCTGGGGCACCTGCCTTTGCTCTTTGAAATCCAGAAGCCGTCAGGAGGGCCCCCTCGGGCCTCCCAGCGGAGCCTGCAGCCAGGGAAATCCTATCTGTTTGTAAAGGCAGCTGAGCTGCAGCAGCTTATGTGGAGCATGAAGCCAAGATGTCCAGAGTGGAGGGATTTATAAGGGAACATGACTTTTATAGATGTTGTGTTAACTTTAAACATTTCCCTTTCTCAGCACAGGTTCTCCTCTTGTACATAAAACTTCCCCTAGCTATGATATATCTGCTGGGGAGGAGACATGGACTCTGCTTTCAGTAAATGTCCCTGTTTCTGTGCTTTTTTGAGAGGCAGCATTTAATGGGTCGTGCTCACACTGTGGCCATTTGCAAATACCCAACTGCAGCCTGCTGGGATTTTCTTTGCTTCTCTCTTTTCCTGTGCTGACTTAGAGTTTATAGAGAAGTGGTTTTTTATATTGTATATAAAATAAATATATATACAATATAAAATTTTATCTATAAAATACATATAAATTTATAAAATCTATTTTATTATATATTTACTGATCCCAGTCTTGTGTTCTCAGCAAGGGAGGATGCAGGCACTGAGCATTTGCACTCTGAACCTGCCAGGGGGTACAAGAAGGTCTGGCATTGCTTTGCCCACAGGCAGTTTTGGATTCATTAAGTCCTTAATCAACTTTGCTTCACTATTTCCATGTGGCCCCGTCTTCCCATAGCCCACATTTCCCACGTGTTATTTTGTACCCCTTACAGCAGTGTTTCATCCCAACCTCAGTCTGCAGACACCTGTACAGCACCCACCACACCGGAGCATCAATCACCTCCGTTAGGACCCCCAGGGAACTCCTATGAGTTATGACATTAGACTGAAGTAAACCTTACTTAAACACCCCAAACCAGGTATAACCCTGGTTTAACTAATATTGTTCTCATGGAAATTAATATTGGTAAAGATAAATACATTTCCTCACCAGCTGATGCTGGTTCTTGGCTTCGGCTGCATCTGGGGATGTTGTAGTTGAATATATTGTACTTCCTTCACTGCTGCCCTGCTATAGAGTACTTGCTGTCTATTTAACATGACTATTCTATTGGATGGTGAGGTGGATTGAGAACTGGC
>NW_010332551.1:23118-25521 GCF_000700745.2 Antrostomus carolinensis | reverse complement strand
TATATATATATGCACATAGATGGGGACTCACATTTTACGAGGAGTCATGTGGAAAAGATGCAGGGTAATGGGAGAAAATTACTTCTGGGGAGATTCTGATTGGACCCTAAAGGAAACTTTTTCACAATTAGAACAATCAGCCATTAGAATAATCTCCCCAGGGAAGTGATGGATTCCCCAACGTTGGACATTTTAAGATTCAGCTCGACAAGATGCTGGGCCATCTTGTCTGGACCATGCACTTGCCAAGAAGATTGGACCAAATGATCGTTGAGGTCCCTTCAACCTGATATTCTATGATTCGTGGTTCTATGATACATATAAATTTATAAATTGCAATATGGTCAAATGTTGCAATATCTCTCATAGCTGCGGAGAACTTTCATAGGAAAGTAGTGACACTGGAAAAGACTTAAAAATACTAGTGGATTAAAAATAATTCTGAATACGAGCTTCCACTCTGGTGCCACAGTCTAAAGGATCAATGTGATCCCTGTATGTATTAATTCTGTTACTACTGGAGGCCAAGTGAATTAGTTTTTCATATTGAAGAGTCTGGTGGAAAACTAGAAGATACAGAGGAGTGCAACAAGGCTTATTAAAGGGATGAGCAAAGTCTCAGAATGAAAAACCTGAGGAGCTCAACCAATGAGTTCAACTAGAACTTGAATGGGTAATTAGATCACAACCTAAAGGGAAGAAACACATAATAGTGGGCTTTTCAGTCTATCAGAAAGTGTTGGAAGAAACACTGAGTGTGAAAACTGAAGATGGACAAATTTAAAGTTCAAGGGTATTACTAGAGTGAACAATTCAGTATTTTGATTGGAATATATGTACAGAGGTTCATTCTCTGAAATTCATTGTAAATAATCCACAAGGCTTTAGGCAACCATGTATTTAAGGAACTGGTAAGTGTTCTTAAGTAGTTCTCAATAATTATTAACATTTTTCCCTTTAGTTTCTACTTACCAGCTGACTAAGCCCATAATTATCTTTATGCTTGTGAAAGTAGCTCCTGGTATGCACCAGAGAATGTGTTACTGGTTTCCACACAAGTGTAATCAAATGATGATCACTTGCATTAGTTTTTTTGGCTTGAATTAGTTCTTCAGTACCTCGGGGGGAAAAAAAAAAAAAAGAAAAAAAAAGAGGACTGAAGTAGCATTTACTCACTTGGAATACTACATTTTAAAGATTAGAATACTGTCACTTATAATTTAGAAAAATTATTGTAAATTTAATTTTGCCAGAAAAAAAAAAAAAACTGTCCTTACGTTTTTACTGTGATTTTTTGTTTTCTTTTAAATCATATTTTCTAGACATGCTTGACCATTTACGTCATTCTCTCTGCTCTTTTTTTACTTACTTCAGCTCACATCAGAGAGTACATCATCTTCTCTCCTATTACTTAGAAGAACTGGCCTCGCTTGCCTTAAGGCCAGCAAGATCATTCAGTTCCAACTTGTCCTGGATTCAGAAAAAAAGGTAAAAACACATTGACTCCCTTTTCCCCTCTTGTACATTTGACACTTATTAGATGGATTTAAACCTAGATATTTTAAGTTTCTAACTATGGAAATATTCCCACCAGGTTTCAGAAATATGAACTATTTTTTTTCTGTATACATCAGCAATTCTAGCTTATTACCAATGATTCTGAAGTTGGTGTATAAGCAAATACGATTTTTTTTCTCCAGGGCCTTATTTCAGAAGATATCATTTCACTGACATCTCAATTTTCTGCTGAATTAATAAACTTTACCTACTTCCTTTTTCTGTATGTTTATTTTATTATTATTTTTGAATAAAAACCATGTCAGAAAATAACTTTAATAAGATGGAACCAATGTAATTTATACTTTATGTTGGTATGTGTTCAACTATTTTATTCATTATTTTCCTTTTTAAATTGTCACCTTTTTGGAGAAATGAAAGTTTTTTAATTTATTATACACTTAAATGTATTACAGTATTTCTTGGTGAGATAATATTTATATATTTATGTTGTTTTCTTTTACATTAGAGACATTCAGAGAAAATTCAGATGATTAATAAATATTTTTACTTGTTTCTTAAATAATGTGGAAAGAAAAAATAATTTGATTTAATGCAAAGTTGTTATTTATAATTAGATCTCACATTTTCATCAAAGCTGAAAACTCCTGAAATTAAATGCTAAAATGAAAAGCTGAAAAATTCTATTTTAAAAGATAAAAAACAAATATGTAAGCTTTTCAAAACAATCTCTGTTAAAAAGTAATTTTAAGTAATAGTGAAAATTCAGTGACCTGAACGCTGCACTTTTTAGTGAATTAACTATTAATTTCGTTATTCATCTTTGTTTTTTGAGCCTATCTGGATAGATTGCTCATTCTTCTTCCATGGGAAAGAAATGAATTA
>NW_010332551.1:19390-23087 GCF_000700745.2 Antrostomus carolinensis | reverse complement strand
TTTCCCTAAAAAGATTATAGGACTGGCAGGAACAAAAAAGGGAAAGATTAACTGTCTTGAAGCTTTACATTAATGCTTGAGATGCATGAGGAGGAAAATTAATGTTTCCCTCTTCCCTGTGGGTCTTCAAGTGGTTAGTATTAGACAAGGTTGCTCATAATGTTAATAACTTTTTTTTTTTTCCCCTGTTATGAATTATTTCTGTTTTGAAGGGGAACACACAAGGCACAGAACCTTATTGTTTGACAAGACATGATCTTGCACAGAGGTTATTTTCAGTGGGTCAGCTCAGAGAAACTGATGGAGAAAGGAAACTATCCTGCAGAATTATCTTTCTCTCCTTTTTCCCCCCAACTCAGCAGTCATTTATGTTCCTTTCCACACTGAACAATAATGTGAATTTAGTGTTTTAGTTTCTCAGCAAATATTGTTTTCATGGTCTATCTATCCAGGCATAGTCTGAAGACCATCATTGGTTCCCTGTCACTTCGTCACTCAGATAACTGCAAACCTTAAAGAAATTATTACATTCTGAATATCAAGAATATGACCAAGTACATGCACACAACTCTTATAAAAAATTTTGTATGTTTATTCAATAAATGAAAGAGAATGGTATTGTACCATTAGAGGCACAGTCATTGCCTTTATCTGGGAGCAGCAGGGCCAGGCGAGCTGGGAGTCAAAGGTGGTAACTGCACTGGCATGGCAGGGACCTCTCCAACAAGGGCATAATGCCACAGAGCCAGAGAAGTAAAGAGCAGAGCAAGGTTGGCAATGGTGACCAGTCAGCCATGGTCCAGCCTGCCAGGTATATCCATAGTGAAGTGAAGGCAGAAATTCAAGTCAACAGGTCAGGATCAGGACTGAAATGAGGCTGGAGCACTCCTGGCTCACAGCTTTAGACAAAGCATTTCTGTTCCATCTCCGGATTAACCATCCTGGCAAATGCCACTCTTAAATCACAGAACTGTTCAAAGTGTGAAAAATCATTTGTTCACTGGAAATTAGTTCCTCACTGGTACAATGAGACTCTGTTAGACTGATACACCTGTAAGACATGAGAGACTACAGCTAGCTACAGATCTGTGAATCAAATGATGCTAATTTTGGAGAAGTTCCACAAACTAGGATGAAGGAATAGTTCTCTAACGTTCCAACATACATGGTGGAATAGCTGATTAGTAGCAGAAAACAGGGAAACTGGTCATCAAAAAAGGTAGCATGGCACAGAGTGAAAGTATGATAAAAGACAAAAGTAAATGCAGAAACAAAAATCAGTAAGAATTATTTTTAGAGTGTCATACTCCTAATATCAAAATTAATATTTAAATTAGCATTAAAACATTAATTAAATTGAAAATGAATATTGATGGGAAAAATCATAGAATCATAGAATGGTTAGTGTTGGAAGGGACCTTAAAGATCATCTTTAAGATCATCTGCCATGAGCAGGGACTCCTTCCACTAGACCAGGTTGCTCAAAACCTCACCCAGCCTGGCCTTAAACACTTCCAGGGAGGGGGCATCCACAACTTCCTTGGGTAACCTGTTCCAGTGTCTGACCACCCTTACAGTGAAGAACTTCTTCCTAATATCTAATCTAAACCTCCCCTCTTTCAGCTTAAAGCCATCACCCCTTGTTCTGTCATTAACTGCCCTTATGAAAAGTCCCTCACCAAATTCCTTGTAGGCCCCCTTCAGGTACTGGAAGGCCACTATAAGATCTCCTCAGAGCCTTCTCTTTTGCAGGCTGAACAGCCCCAAAGCTTTCAGTCTGTCCTCATAGGAGTGGTGCTCCAGCCCTCGGATCATCCTGGTGGCCCTCTTCTGGAGTTGTTCTAACTGGTCCATGTCTTTCTTGTGTTGGGATCTAGTACTATATACATTTTATAGTCATATTCTCTGTCAGAAATCCCAATAAAAAATTTCTAGTTATGGAAGAGATTTCAATTTATTTTTTTCTAACCAAGAATGAAAATACTATTCTGAAATTGTTAAAAAAAAATACATTATGCCACATATTTTTTTTCTGCAAAACACTGTGATGCAAAACATAATAAATTTATACAGGTTGTTTGTTGGGATTATCCATATGAAATGCTTAGAATTGTTTACTTCCTAACTGTTCTCATGTAGTGTAAATGTAACATGTTGCCTAGTTTCTCTTCCTTGGACATCTTGTTTTTGCACTGCTTATGTTATCAATCCACCTTTTTCAATGGCCCTAGATGCTTATGCATGACAAGTTAACTAGTTTCCTTATGCCTGGTTTGCCAAACCTCTCTATAGCTTTCACTGAATTTATAAACCTCCAGAAACTGTAATGGCAGCAGACATGCCTACCTTCTATCGTGTTGGGTTGACCTTGGCTGACTGCCAGGTGCCCACCAAGCTGCTATCACTCATTAGCAGGACAGGGAGAGAAAAATACAATTAAAAGCTCATGGGTCAAGATAACAAAAGGGAGATCACTTAGCAATTACTGTCATGGGCAAAACAGACTTGAATTAGGAAAATTAATTTAATTTATTGCAAATTAATCAGAGTAGGATGAGAATAAAGAATAAATTTTAAAACACTTTTCCTGCACCCTTCCTTCTTCCCATGCTTAACTTCACTCCTGACTCTTCTACTGCTTCCCCTGGGTGGCACAGAGGGAAGGGGAATGGGAGTCACAGTCAGTTCGTAACACTTTGTCTCTGCTGCTCCTTTCTCCACACACTCTTCCCCTCCTCCAGCATGGGGTCCCTCCCATGCAAGACAGTCCTTCATGAACTTCTCCAGTGTGGGTCTTCCCATGGGATGGAGTTCTTCATGAACTGCTCCAGCATAGGTCCTTTCCACAGGGTGCAACCCTTCAGGAACAGACTGCTCCAGCATGGGTCCCCTATGGAGTCGTAAGTCATGCCAGAAAACCTGCTCAGATATCGGTTCCTCTCCAGGGGCAAGAGCTCCTGCCAGGAACCTGCTCCAGCATGGGCTCCTTGTGGGGTCACAGCTGTCTTCAGGGCACATCCACCTGCTCCAGCATGGGTATCCTGGTTTTTGCTAGGATAGGGTTAATTTTCTTCTTAGTAGTTAGAAAGTTAGCTAGGTTAAACTACCACAATGGGGTCCTCCCTGGACTGGAAATGTATATCTACTCCACCATGGACATCCATAGGCTGCAAGGGGACAACCTGCTTCACTATGGTCATCACCACAGGCTGCAGGGGAATCTCTACTTTGGTACTTGGCGCATCTCCTCATCCTTCAATGACCGTGGTGTCTACAAAGTTGTTGCTCTTACATATTCTCATTCCTCTCTTTTCCAGCTGCTGTTGCACAGCATTTTTTACCCTTTCTAAATAAACTGTCACAGAGGTGTTACCACTGGCTCAGCTTTGGCCAGTGATGGGTCCATCTTGGAGGCAGCTGGAACTGGTTGTCTAACATGGGGGTAGCTTCTGATATCTTCTTACAGAAGTCACCCTTGCAGCCCCTCTGCTACCAAAACTGTGCCACATAAACCCAATACATCTATGCAGACATTTACAGGTGGATATCTAAATTTAGCTATTCAAATTTCCAACTTAATGCTATATTATGAGTCTACAGTCAAGGACACAGTGTGTAACGCAAACTTGTCTAAAGGATTTCTCACATATTGTTGAAGGTAAAGTATAAAATTTCCTCTACAAGACAAAAAGAAACT
>NW_010332551.1:12839-19365 GCF_000700745.2 Antrostomus carolinensis | reverse complement strand
GGAAAGATGAAATTTCCACAGGTCTGTGGCTGTAGGAAGGATTAACACTCAACAGACAGAACCAAGTCAAGCATATGGGAAGAATCACAGCTAGTGTAAGTCTGACATACAACTCATCAGGAGTTCTGAGAGCATTCCACATGGATGTGTAAAAAAAGTCTTCATACTAGCTAAGTCTTTATTAGCTTAGTCTTTTTGAGGCCTTGATTTCATTACCATTAAACAAGGCATCGGCCTTCCAAAAGCACACTTCAACTGACCCAATAAGTATTCTGATTATGAATGAGCAACATGCAGATATATTGGCAAATATAGCTTAATGGTACTTGGACAATATTGAGTATAAATTATTCTTTACATAATTACAACATCCCTGATTGTACTCCATTATTGCTGAAGATAACTTTTCAGATTTTCTTAAAAACATATAATTAATTTTCTTTTAACACTGGGAGAGTGGGTAATCAAGCAGCATATTGTCTGTTCTGTGGATGTTATGCAGCCAATGGTATGGGCAAAGAAACTTTAAAAATTAACTGAGATTTTTCACAGTTCTGTCACTCTTGTTTTTTGCATTCTTATATTCTTTTTTTCTTTATGTTATGTTTTGCATATTAAAATTAAATCAGCATACTACAGTTTAACAATACAATTTATACTATTAACATTCAAGTTCTCTTCAGATCTGGTTGCCTTTGTATTTAATTGAATTTGCTCCAAACAATGTAAAAGGTATAAGGAAAATATGTTATTTACCTTTTACAGAGATGGGATACATTATTATAGAGATTAAGATCCAGAGAGAATGCTTTGAGTCAGTAAATAGGATGTCATCATGTTAGATGCCATCATCACTGCAAGGAAACAAAAGGTAAAATATACAGTCTTGCCAGCAAAATGGTAGGTGATTGTTCTCACTTTGATTATTTTGCTCAGGAGCAACAACACTTGTCTACAACACCCACGTGAATGAATCTGAATCCAAAGGGCCCAAGTTGGTGGGATATGAGCTGCTCTAGGATGAGTTATTTTCCATCCTTCCTGTTGTTGCTGCTTCCTCTTTTATATTTTTATTGATCCAGCAAGGGAAAGAATGGGTGTAACTAAGTTATTATGCCATCCTTCCAAAAGGTCAGTCTTCAGCATCTAAAACATAGCTAGTTGAAAGCTAATTTGGTGACAATAGTGTTAACAGCAATTCTGTTTAAAGCATCCAATGGCATCAAATTGAAGGCTAATAGAAAACTGAAGGCAAATAGCATCCTGGCTTGTACCAGGAACTGTGGCCAGCAGGATGAAGGAAGTGATTGTCCCCCTCAGCACTGCTGAGTTTGTACCTCAAATACTGTGTTAAGATTTGGGCCCCTCGTGAAAAGAAAGACATGGAGATGTCAGAGCACACCCAGGGAAGAGCAATGAAGCTGGTGAAGGGTCTAGAGAACAAGTCCTGTCAGGAGTGGCTGACAGAACTGGGGTTCTTTAGTCTGCAGAAAAGGAGGCTCAGGGGAGTCCTTATCGCTCTCTACAGCTACTCAAAAGGAGGTTGTAGTGAGGTGGGCATCAGTCTCTTCTCCCAAGTAACAAGCCATACAACAAGAGGAAATGGCCTCAAGTTGCACCAGGAGAGGTTTTGGTTGGATATTAGGAAAAACTTATTCACCAAAAGGATAGTCAAGCATTGGAACAAGCTGCCCGGGGAGGTCAAGCATTGGAACAAGCTGCCCAGGGAGGTGTTTGGGTCACCGTCCCTGGAGGTATTTAAAAGATGTGAAGACATGGTGCTTAGAGACATGGTTTAGTGGTGGACTTGGAAGTCTTAGGTTTATGCTTGGACTCAATGATTTAAGGGTCTTTTTAAACCTAAATGATTCTGTGATTCTATGATCAACGTTGTTCTTCCCAACACATGGCTAAAATAGTGGGATACTATTCAGTGGACCCCTTGCATTATCTGGAGAGAAAAAGCATTTATAGAGAAACAAAAATATTTTTTAATAAAACATCATTGTCCTGTTGTACGAATGGTCTGATTTTCATAAAATCTTTTGGGATACTTTCACTGCCTCTGGTATATTAATAATACATCATTCAGTGCTGATTAAAAGGATACCTCAGCCTGTCTGAAACGCATACAATTTCAGATAAAATCATAAAAAATATAATTTGGCCCAGAACTTGATTAAAGCATGGAAACCCTGTAAAGGATGTGCATTTCTTTCCCCTTTCTCCTTTCCAAACTTGCCATTAGTAAAAGGTACATCTGCTGGGATAAAATTTACTTTTTATATCAAACTCAGTAATTAAGGTATGAAAAAAAATAAGGTATGACAAACAATTATTTTCAATATTTTACACCATTTTTCTGCTAACAATTACTAAACACTCTCAACAAAGACAAAAGGAACAAATTAATCTTAGTATAATTTTCAGTCTAATATAACTAAAATTTATAGCATGCCCTACTAGACTTGCTTTTTAATGACGTGTTTCTTTTGCTGATGTTAACAGTGAATTTCCAATTGTCACTTGGTGGTTCTCTTCAATTGTTAGGGTATTTTAATTTGTAACTTCACATCTGGCTTCACATTTCCTGTATGTACAGCACAATGTAACAGTGGATACAAAATTCAGTGCCAAACCACCATATATTAAATGCTTCAGATATCCCATGCCCCTAGAATACAAGGGGAAACTTTTTAATATAAAATGATGCTTAACGTCACTGTGTGTTTCACATTTTTTGTTTCAGGTAATGTAGAGTAACCTTCAGATATCCCATGCCCCTAGAATACAAGGGAAAACTTTTTAATATAAAATTATGCTTAACGTCACAAATCTGTGCTGTGTGTTTCACATTTATTGTTTCAGGTAATGTAGAGTAACCATAACTGCACTTCCTTAGCATCATGATCCTATCAAAAACAAATATGTATATAGTAACTGCTATATCTACTTGCCATAAGAGAGAGGAACTAAGCACAACTGGTGGAAGGAAGCAATAAATATTTTCCTGGAAAACAGGAACCAGAATTATCAAAATAAGATAAAGAACTAAATAACAGTACCTGGAGATCAGTAACCAAAAGTAACTATGTCACTCTGTGTGTGTATGTGTGTGTGTGTGAGATGTTATTTTTCTTGCTGTTTAAGTAATGGCAGGTTGGTTTGTATTTTTTTTTTTACTAATTTCAGTTATTATTATTGTATTAAATTTAGTTAGCAAAATAAGTATTATAAGTATTTGAATTAAGCAAGAGCTTGTCTGTTTCCCTGGCATAACCAAATCCAAGCTAATCTATCAACTTCCACAGAATACCACAATGATATTTGATGGGAGGTGTGTGGGCAGAAGGCACTGGATTTATCAAGAGATGTGAATCGATCCCTGTATTTGAGCACCAAGCTCCTGTGTGACAAAATACTAGAGAAGAGATCACACATAAAATCCTAAATCATTTTTAAATACTGTTTTGTAATGGTTATTTTACTCAATAACTTTGATTATGTCTCTTAATCAATCTTTCATCTTATTTATTGCAGTCAAACTCATATTTAAATAATTTCATTTAGTTTTCAATTCACTTTAGAATTTTTTTAAGATCATTGCACATCAGACCTCATTATGCAAAAGAGATCCACAGCTGAGTGATACTCATCTGCTAAATAAATTTTTCATTGTTCTTCTATAAGAAAATAAATTTCTTGAATTTCTTGCTTTACAGATGGGACAAAGAAAAATTATACAAACAATCTAACACTTACATATTGTTTAAATCCATATGTAACTCGATGTCAATCGTGAAAATGTTGGCTGTTGTCATTACTGAAAACATAAAAAAAAATAAGTGGGAAGGAAGAAGTGGAAAGCTTATGTAGTCTGTATAGATGTGTTTCATTAAGACAACAATTTGACTTGACCTTACTGCATGTTGATACTAATGAAGAATAAAGAAATGTTTTCTAATTCATTCAGATTTTTTAACTTCAAAACACTTGGAGAACTGTTGGCAAAAAAAAATATGAGATCTTAACAAGAGTCGACATTGCTGTTGCAAGGCATGAGGAGATGACAAGTTAACATCCCTCTAAAAGTACATTACCATATGCTTGAATGGAGTTTTGTAAGCTTTGTCTTCTTAGAGTCTTCTGTTCAAATAATTCAGTTGGATGAAATTATGCCTGCTTACATTATGTGTCTCCCTGACTCATAACCAGTGCTTATATTAGCTGGTTACAGAATGAGGAAATGGCCTAATTTCAAGTAAAAGTCAGAGAACATTCTTTGAGAAAATGAATGCTAGTCTCTTTTAAAAATGCATTGTGCTTTCTGTCTCATTTGGAGTTCAATAGTAATTTTATTACCAGGTGGCCTTAGAACTGTATCATAGGTATCACATAAATACAGAACTGAAGTCTTGTGTCAACAGAGCTTCTTAGAGGGAATTTTTGATTTTACTCTTTAACAGTCAGTTTATAACTTTACCTTTTAAATTTAGATTTTTCCTCTTACAAAGACTGGTTGAAGGCACTAGAAAGCACTAATTCGAATTAATGCTACAGGGTTATTTCAGTCACCAAGACCTTTCCTTTTGTTACCAGTTCTTCACAGACATTTATGCAATTGCAGTACTACATGTAGTAGACATCAGGCTCCTGTTTTCATTGAATTCAGTGTTGCAAAGACAGCTGATGTCAGCAGGATGAGATTAAGCATTATTTTGCTCAGACAAATAGAGGTATTTTACATAGATGAAAAGTCAGTCACTTACACTCATGTTTAAGAATTTTTTAATTACTATGGCAGTGCAAAGAAATAAAGTTTTGTTATTTAAGTTTTGTCTATCTGTATCTGTACACTTATTTCTTTAATTTGGTGTGACACTGTTTCATTTCTGCTCCTGGCTTCAAGATTCATTGCTCTGTTTTAGTTGAAAGCTGTTCTTGCACTACAGTGAAACCTGAAAAGTATGTATTTTCACATTGTGCTGTCTCATTTCACGTTTGTCTCAAGATAATTAACTGAACTGATGCATCCCAATGTACAAGCAAGCATGAGTTCATCAACTCTAACTATTAAAAGCAAATTTTTGTTCTGAGGGGCTAAACTGTACAGAATCATAGAATGGTTTGGGCTGGAAGGGACCTTAAAGATCATCTAGTTCCAACCTCCCTGACACCTTCCACTAAATCAGGTTGCTCAAAGCCTCATCCAACCTGGCCTTAAACACTTCCAGGGAGGGGGCATGCTCAGCTTCTCTGGGCAACCTGTTCCAGTGTCCGACCACACTCACAGGAGAGAATTTCTTCCTCATGTCTAATCTAAACCTACCCTCTTCCAGTTTAAAAGCATTACCCCTTGTTTTATTGCTACCTGTCCTTGTAAAAAGTCCATCCCCAACTTTCCTGTAGACCCCTTCAGGTACTGGAAGGCTGCTATAAGGTCTCCCTGAAACCTTCTCTTCTCCAGGCTGAACAGCCCCAACTCTCGCAGCCTGGCCTCGTAGGAGAGGTGCTGCAGCCCTCGGATCAATCTTGTGGCCTCCTCTGTACTCGTTCTAATGGATCCATGTCTTTCTTGTGTTGGGGGCTCCAAAAGTGGATCCAGTATTCCAGGTGGGGCCTTACGAGAGCAGAGTAGAGGGGCAGAATCACCTCCCTTGACCTGCTGGCCATGCTTCTCTTGATGCAACCCAGGATACAGTTATTGGCTTTCTGGGCTGCAAGTGCACATTGCCGGCTCAAGTTGAGCTTCTCATCTACCACCACTCCCAAGTCTTCTCTTCGGAGCTGGTCTCAAACCACTAATCGCCCAGTCTGTATTTATGTATGGGATTGCTAGTTGTACGTGTTCCTAAGCAAAGATCTAGTTTCCCTATAGTCTTATTTAGTTGTATCTAAAGGACTAAAAATTTACTGTCTAGGATTCTAGTAACTCAGAGCACCATCAGTGTTAACAACAAGTATTAAACATGACAGCTAAACACCATAAAAAATCTTTGTTCAGGCTTCCAAGTATATGAAAATTCCTACAATTTATTGAACATTATGATAAAAAAATGCTTTTACGAATTCAGGTTTTAATGTTTGAGTCACTAAAATTTTTGCAGTTCACCTTGTTCGAGCCAGAATGCCTCCACTGTTACCCACACACATTGTAAGCTATGATGTCACTTCTTTCACCTGTCAAACTCCCGGAATTGTGTACTATATATTATGTTTCTTAACTTTCTACTGGTTTTGTAATCACATGTTCCCATTTCATCTGTATTAGTATGTATCCAAAGATTTCTTTCACTATCTTTACTTGAAAACTAAAATATCTGTGGTTTTTTATTAATACTTAGAAACATAGTATATATTTTAAAACTTGATAATGTCAAATATGACAGTGTTTCAAGACCCTATAAAATCCTTTGAAAAAGGACTTTATTGCATTTGAAAGCATATTAGCTTTTAACTATAAATGCAGTGAACTGAAAAAAATAATAAACTGAACAAATATTTTCAATTAACTTACAATATAGTT
>NW_010332551.1:1836-12814 GCF_000700745.2 Antrostomus carolinensis | reverse complement strand
TGCTGAAAAAGTGTGTTGAAATTCAATTATTGCTCCATTTTTTTTCCACCAGCATTATAATTCCTGTCTTCAAATGTCATTATCATTGACGTCAAGTTATTATAGTTCAGGAGTTATGTTTCTACAGATATCTCTTCATTCAGTTTTAATGTTATGAGGATTCTTGGTACTGTCATAACTTATATCAACATTAGGAAGGTTCAGTGAGCTCTATAGAAATCTATTATTGAAGGTGCTTGTTTAGCAGGTGAATAATCTGAAGTTTGGATCTTGATTGGCTGAGTTGCATTTTAGTTATCCATAAATAATGCAGATCTGAACTCAGCTGTGATCAGCATTCACTGTCTTACACATTTGTTATTTCAAATGACTCACCATGTCCAACTAAACGAAAACATAAGCAAGCAAACATGAGCCTTTATCGCACTATTTTCTCTGTAAAATATTTTGTAGATGAAGATTCATTTCCCAGTTAACCAGACATCAACAAGAACCTATTCATTGACTTTCATATACTCCTTTACTAAAAAACTAAGAAATAAACATCAGAATTATCAGAATGATTATTATGACTGTGTTGAATAACCAACAATGCTGTTGATTCCTGTAAACACATTTTCACAGTTGATTGAATATTTCATACCTGCTATTTGAACACATCACTCTACTGCACAAAGATTGGTCCAAGGACATTTCAAATTCTTACTTCCCTTCAATATAGTAGGAAACACTTGAAGAATTCTATTGGAAACCATCTGGCAGCAAATAAGTAGGAAAAATTAAAAAGCCTATTTTCAGTCATGAGTCCCCTTTCAGTGTCTGCTGTCTATTCGTGTTGTTGTTCACCCAGCTGCCAAGTGGAACAAAATGTGCTGTTGCTATTCTGGGGTTACAAACAGCATATTTAAGAGGACAGATAGCATAATTCAACATTGTGCAGCTGAAGTTTTTTGAAAATTTTAAGGCACTTCACACTTTAACCTTGTAATAATTTCATACTCTTTGGTCAACAAAGTATTAAAAAAATTGTTTGGAAACACTAAATATTCCTGTTTCTGCACAGAGTTATGAAACACTAAGAGGGAAAGTAATTTGGAAATTGAAAAGACAAGGTTTGATGAGATGGTCCAAAAGATAAGACCTAGATAATCCACTATAGCTTTACCGAGGATTTAGCCTGGACCAGAATCATACCAACATGATAATACAGCAGTGTAGCTTATCACAGTGCTTGGTCTGATTTAGTTTTCAAACATAAGCATGGGCTGTGAGTCCATGTCAATCCAAGACAGCGCAACAAGCATCATGAAGAAATGGAAAAGCCCAATAAAGCAAAAAAAACCAGCGATGCAACACCTGGCATGAAGCCTGCTCAGATCCATAAGACTTGTCTGAACTAGCTAAACTGCTTCCAGACTCAAGTGCTATTCCTGTATGAGTCAAGTAAACAACTCAAGGGAACATTCCCAGGTATTGGAACTTGATCATCCACACTGTGAAATTATTAGCATGGTCCCAGTCAGACTTTTTTGGATGTAGGTCAGACTCTTCCACAAAATCATGGGATGATTCTCAGGCACAGTGCAGAGGCTAGCATAGGCAAAGGGATCATTCTCAACAGGTGAGAGGTTAAGAGGAATTTAATGCTGTGGGTACAAGGTTTTCAGTTTCAATTGACCTCAACACTCAAGAGCAAACATGCATACAACTAACTAGTTTAGATGGGACCTGATTGTCCTTAGAATTAATTGCTGATAAAATAATTTAAACCATAAAAGACTTATCTAGGTCACCTAATCCAATTTTGCTCAGACTAGATCCAGTTGAAGCATGGTACTTGGGAACTTGTTTATTCAACTTTTTAATACCTCTAGAAATGGAAATATACCAACATTGTTAAATAAAAGAGGGTCAGTGACTGAACTGGAATATTAGACCCTCATCATCCAGATAATCGAACTGCTAGCTCACTCTTTAGGTTTGGATTATGCGAGACCTGCACAGGCTGGAGAGAAAAACTTAATGAAATATAATAAGGGCAAGTGTAGGGTGTTACATCTGGGCAGGAACAACCCTAGGTTCCAGTATAGGCTGGGGACAGACCTGTTGGAGAGCAGTGTAGGGGAAAGGGATCTAGGAGTCCTGGTGGACAGCAGGATGACCATGAGCCAGCACTGTGCCCTCGTGGCCAGGAAGGCCAATGGCATCCTGGGGTGCATTAGAAGGGGTGTGGTTAGTAGGTCGAGAGAGGTTCTCCTGCCCCTCTACTCTGCCCTGGTGAGGTCGCATCTGGAATATTGTGTCCAGTTCTGGGCCCCACAGTTCAAGAAGGACAGGGAACTACTTGAGAGAGTCCAGCACAGAGCCACCAAGATGATTAAGGGAGTGGAGCATATCCCTTGTGAGGAAAGGCTGAGGGAGCTGGGGCTCTTTAGCTTGGAGAAGAAGAGACTGAGGGGTGACCTCATTAATGTTTATAAATATGTTAAGGGCCAATGTCATGAGGATGGAACCATGCTCTTCTCAGTGGTGCCCAATGGTAGGACAAGGGGCAATGGGTGTAAGCTGGAACACAGGAGGTTCCGCTTAAACTTCAGAAGAAACTTCTTTACAGTGAGGGTGACAGAGCACTGGAACAGGCTGCCCAGGGAGGGTGTAGCGTCTACTTCTCTGGAGGCATTCAAAAACCCCCTGGCTGCCTTTCTATGTGATCTCATTTAGGTGTTCCTGCTCTGGCAGGGGGATTGGACTAGATGATCTTTTGAGGTCCCTTCCAATCCCTAACATTCTGTGATTCTGTGATTCTGTGATCTTTTTTACTTCAGGACAAAAGCCCTACTTATTGGTGCAAGCCAGGTGACACACTTGGCCATTGCAGTTATCAGTCCCCAGCAGCCTTTCTTTAGCAATGTAGACATAGTCAATATGGCCATACTTGTGCAGCATATAGCCCAGCTCAGTCAGGTCTTACAGACTTGAGCTACATAGAACTCATTGTGGTGTCTCTGCATCTGTGGAATTACAAAACTATAATCTCAATAAATCACTGGTAAATTAGTAATGGAGATTATTGTGTTTATTTATTCATTTCAGTTTAATATAATAAAGACATTATACAAGGCTTTAGGTGGTCTAATATTTAATTATATATTAAATATTACTAAATTACACCTCATCAGCATTTAAATCAGTTCCCAGAGCAGAAAAACACCTACTCCCTCTCTGTACCTCCTAACCACATTCAGCTTTCTTCAGAGTACAAATGTAGCTATTGCAGAGTGAATTCTGAAGAAAATTTGAGCATCTAGGAAATGCTGCAGGCAATGTTCAGCTGGGTGCATGCTTTTCCTTTACAAGGAGTGGTAAACAGCTTGAGTATAGCTGCCACACACATCTGTGGCAGTGAGAGTACCATAGTCTCTCAAATGGATTGAACCCAAGCTATGTAAGGTTTTATAGGCCATAATTAGTATCTTAAATTTCAGTAGGTCATCTAATACATCAGATTTCCACAGATACCTGACTGTATAAGAATCTTAAAATCCTGAATAATTTCAGTGTATCTCATACAGAGAATATTGTGCAAACCTGTTATGAAATGACCAAGGTAGGACTAATAGAGGAATGATTTGCCTCTGAAATAAAAAATCAGGACATAAAAAATATACAAAATAGAAGTATATTATGGAAATTAAACTTGTGAGGGATAGATGATACTTAAATGAGATCTCACATTTGGCTGTGTTTGAGTTCTCTATCATTTGACTTTGTCTCCTACACAATTCCAGTTTCAAAATGGAAGCATCAAACTATGTGATAATACATTTGCATAAATATTAAACCACTTAGAGCCTTACACAGTGTGTAAATTTGATATTTTAATTGTCTGATACTGTTTATAGCTGCTGCTGTGTTCAGCTACCTAATGAGACTGGGTTCTTCTCATATGTGTACAGTAAGAGGACAAGAGGCAGTAGTCAAAAGTTGCAAAAGGGAAAAATTCAAGATGATATTAGGAAAAATTTTCCCACAATGAAAGTAGTCAAATACTGGAGCAAATTGCCCAGAGAAGCTGAGAATTTCAAAACTGAATTGAACATTTCCCTGAGGAACCTGGTTTCATATGGCCCTGCTTTGGGAAAAGGGAAAGTTCAATTGGCCTCTAGAGGTCCATTCCAACCTAAATTAGTCTGTGATTCTGTGATTTAATTTTTTGTTTGGTATTTTTTTGTGGAAAAAATAATTATGAGTGGAAAATAATAATAAATCAATAGGAGAATATTATGAAGTGACCAAAAATACATAATTGTTACCTGTAAAACTTTCCAATAACTTCAAAATGTGATGGAGTCACAGTTAGCCATGGACACATGACTATATTAGACTGACTGGATCATTTGGCAAGATGGGATCATGAATGATACTAAAAGACATAAATCTAGAAGTAAAGAATGTGAGTCCCATAGGTAAAGAAGGGTTGTGTCTTGGAATTCAGTGACTCTGATAAGGGCCATGGTAGCTAGATATGTGGCAAATAATTATTCTCAGATATATAATCTATAATATATCTATAATATATATATATTACGAAATGTGAGCAGAGTAGCAGAGATGCCATTATTAATGAGATGTCAATAGAATATGGAACACATTTTTCAAGTAGGATTTCAAGAAATTGTAGACAACTCCAAAAAGAATTATCAGAACAGTGAAATAGAAACTTTTAATCTGGGCAATATATTTTTGTAGGAAATTTGAAAAATAAAGCTTTTACATAACTTTCCTCCAAAATTCTTCTAATCAGTATTGCATCTAAAAATAATTCTGCCTTGAAGAGCAACATGATGGAATGTTTTATGCTATGGTCTATCATACTGACTTTATATACATAAAGCTATACACTTTTCTACAAATCAACAAGGGATTGTATATGTGAAAATCTACTAAATTGCAGCAAGGGTTTTTCTTTCATTTATATGACTCCTCTGATGACTTCTTGATCTTGTCTTATATCAGTGCTATGTGCTTAGGCAAAGTTCTTTACATTCTAAAATATGCAATCATTTTGACTGAAAAAGACCAAAGGAAACATTTTTATAAGGGAAGAAAATAATTTGGTGTAACAATTTTTTCTCAGGTTATAAAGACTGTTAAAGTGGTTGCTTCTTATGCAGACACTCTGTTGTAGAATCTTGGAGTGAAGCATCTTATAATGGGGGCAGCACCCATGAGAACAACAATCAGGAACAGCATGTTTCTGTAAACACCTTCAGCATTTAGCTTGCATTCGATTTTTAGCTTCACTGTAGGTTGGCAGAGCTCCAACAGTTTCATTAGTCAGGACTTTGAGACCTGAGCCCATGTTTATTTTATTATTTTCTCCACCTTCAGTCAGCATGGTACAAGCACTCCTGGCTTGTGGCAATCCATGAGACGCACATGACTATCTCTATTAACATCCATAAATCCAATATCTGCCTGAACTAGAATTCATTGAACTCACACTTGCAGCTAACCCTTGAGCCTTGTGTTAATCTTATTGAAGTTTAAATAACATCGCATGTCTTTACAATTTCCCCTGGTACTTGCAAAATGTTTTCATTTCAGTCATTATAGCAAGTAAGGGGAAAGCAGTGATTCTAGGGAATCTCAAGGTACTAGAAAATAATCTATTCCCTAATAGATTGCAACACAATGTTTTCCTTAATTTTCAGTAAATCACTGGAAATTCTCAACATTGCATAAATATGCTTTAATCTCAGTTATTTTTATGAAACAAAAGCATATTTACTCAAATAATTGTTGAAATATTCTGAAATACCCTGTTAAGGTAAAACAGCCTAGGGTCGGGACATTTTCCTTGTTTTATTACCAACCAGCACAAACCTTCCATAACTGGTTTGGATATTAAGTAAAAGAAGAACACAAACAAATGGACAAGCACTTGCACTCATATCTATTCTCCTTCCTCCTCATCTCAACTTTCCTGTTTTTTGTCATTGTTTACACTCTCAGGAAGTGATGGGCAGCACAGGAATCCGAGTATGTGTGATGGTTTCTGCCACCTGTATGTAGCAGGTTTCTTGGTGCTCTTTTTGTAAAGGGTTTTGTTGCTTTATTCCTTTATGTCCTTAATGTAGTGTGGGTCACCCGTGGCCACAGTCCCTCAGAGGGTGTTCCTACCCATTTTGGCATGAAGTCCCTCCCTAAAAGTGTATCCCTGGTCACATGTGTGCCTTTGACTAAATAAGGTTTGGGCCCACAATGGTCTGGTTTCCTCCACTGCTGTTTTATTTACCTCAGGATGAAACCTACATCTGCCAAGAATCAGACAACCCACCTGCACACAATATCACTCCATCTTTGTCTGCAGTTGTTGACTATGGGTTTTGAAACAAACAGATCTGGCAAACCAACATTTGGCAATTGTTAATAGGAAAAAGTGACCAGCAACATCCAGACAACCCATAGCCCTCCACAATTTTCCTCAATGCTAGAGAGGGAACAGCAATTACTCTAGGGGGGAAAATGTGACAGGTCACAGCTCTTTAGGTGACTTCAGTTCCTTATTCCTGTTTCCCGTGAAGTAACTTATTTAATTATTTCACACTGAAGTTGCAAATTTTTGCTACTCTTTAACAACCTTCCAAAAAATATATTGAATTATTATAATAATGGAAAAGCCTTAGAAAAAAATGAATATACTGTATTAAGTATTGAGCTATTTCTTCATTGTCCAAGCTATGAACCCTTTCATTCTGCCATGGATACCTCTGAAACCATTCAATTTGCTTAATCATTTCACACCTACATTACTGGCAGCCATGGCAACTGTTAGCCAGATGTTGAGAAGTATCATTTAATCTAGATGGAATAGTTGTTTCTGACAAAGTCATATAGGTTATATATTTGATAATTAAATGAAGTCAGACAAGTCCCTTGTCACGCATTTTGCATAAACAAAAATGTTCAAATTAGCCTCTTTCACATGGAAGCCTAGAAGAAAAACAATATCTCTCAGTGTCCAGGGATGTTTCATTTTGTTAGGTTTCAGGCTAAGATTTGGATATTTCCCAAATCTTGAGGAAGTTATGCTCTTAGGAAGAAAAATATTGAGAGGAATTTACTTCTTAAAGTTGAGTAGGAAGTATATAGCATATGGAATAAATGGTCCAAAAGTCATGTAAAGCAGGAATCTCATGTTCTCTAATACATCTGCCAGAAGCTCCATAAGTGTCTCAAAAAATCAAACCCAGTTCTGTACACGAAGAGAAAGTCATTGATCAGCATTTCCAACAAACTGGAGGGACATATATATTCCTCTCTAGAGAGGATAACTAAAAGCAGATTATGGGGACAAAGTCTTGGCTCCTGCAACCTGCTTTTTGGAAAGAGAATTTGGATGAAATTTATTAGAGGTGAATGCAGTCATTAAATTGCACATGTACTCTTGCTATCTATCTTCAGCTTTTAGGCTTGTTGGTTGTTGCTGATGCTGCGTTTTGCCTAGGCTCTAATATATCACTGTTATACGTGGAGGCTGTTTTGACAATGAGGGAAGGAGAGGCCTTCTAATAACTGAAAGAGTTGTTTATCCTGCTCAGAAGAAAGTAAACCACAGAAAACCTAGCCTCCTCTGCATCCTATCCAACTTTAACCATCCAAAACTCAATAGCATTTAAAGCTTATTTCTCATTTTAAATGTGTTTTCTGAAAAACATGTCCAAAGAGTAATCCCAAATCCACAGTATTTGCTGTGCCCATCTTGTATAAAAGACCGCGTGGCCCATTAAGATTGAATCCCATAAGGAATATGGGAGGTCTTTGTTTCATGGTCCTATGCTTGCACACAACAGCAGGAAGTGAGACTCCTCAGATTTCTTCTGGGATGCATCTTCAAATATCCTTCCCTAATTGTATCATTTTTCCACTACAGATATTCAAACATAGGATTTTCTTTCCACAAATATTCTCTAAAGGACTTTCAAATCTCTCTGTTCTGCTAGTAAACAAGACTCCTGAAGTCTCTAGCACTGTGGAAAGAGTTGAAATAACTGCTTATTAACCTGCTTATGCATGGAATATGGCCTATGGGCTGGAACTGGAAGAGATCATATGGAATTGATCTCCTATTGAAATAAAATATTCAGTCTAAAGAAGTCATCTAGTTTCCACTTCACTGAAATTCCTATTTCAACTGACTTTGAATGCCTATAATGTACTTATCTCAACTGTGTAGAACACCATAACCTTCCAGTATAGTTATATGGAAAGAACAGTTCATTCACGTTACTAGTGTTTCTGAAGGAATGTCCATTTATCCCCATTACTATATTGAAAGCCTAGCTGACATGTAGACATGTGTATATAACACTAGGATTTGCATTAGGAAAGAAGAATACAACTTCTAATCTCTCTCCAAATTCAGTGAAGAGAATTACATGCATTCAGAAGGTGATTAATGTAGATATACAATTTTCCATAGTACAGTGCATTCTCTTGACTGCCTGTCTTCCCTTGCCTATAACAAGCATATAGAAGTATAGCTGAAATCATATGGTTAGATCAGATGAAAGTCAATTATTCAGTTATTTTCTAGCTCTGCTGGAAAATATTTTCATAATATTTACGTGTGATGAAGTCTAATATATTGTTCATATGCTTCCATATCAGTTTAAAATCCTTGTCTTAAAGTACCAACAGAAAGACAGCTAAGAAAATGTAATATTTTTTTCCAGATAGTAACTAAATGGGTCAATGGAACTAATGGGACATTAACAACTGATGCAGTGTAAAGTGAGAAGGGCTAGAGTTTGATTTGATTGTATGTATATGGCATGACTCAAAGTACAGATTCAAAGTAAATTTTCACAGTAGAAGAATCCTCCCAGTACAGTAAATTATGACTTAGAGACACCTGTAAGTCATGGTAGATTTTCATGTTTGGAGACTGTATGTGAGCCATCTTTTTATTTTTTTATATGGTTTAAGAGTTGCTGCCTCTATAAAATCCACAAATCCTGAGAATAAGAGCAGCTTCTTTTTCTCCCTTCCACCACAGCCAGTAAGAAAGACCACCCAGGCCAATTTCAGCTCTTGTTGACAGCTAAGAATGCTCAGAGGTGTAACTATGGAAATAATTTGGTTTATAGGATCTTATTTTTTAATTTACAACTTTTTTACACCTCCCTCTGAAATTTCCATCTTGTGGCTCCTGTTAGGCAGATGATATGCAACTTTTCTAACCTATCATTTCATATCAGTGGTAATGATGATTGATAAGAAAACAGCACAGCTTCTCTATTAGAACCAAATTGAATTTGCAAGGATGCTAGTGAGATTATATAGTTATGCATCCACTTGTGTACACAGACATACATGTATGTCTAAAATTAACATATTGTGCAGTGCTGCGAGTGGCTGTGTCTTGTTTGGCTGTCAGTTAAGTTAAACTATCACACGTATTTATCATAAATCAATGAATTTAAGGTTTCTGTCTAATTTAAAGCTCAGGATAGGATATATTTAATGTAGCAGAAACTTTTGCTACTCTTTTTTGCACCAGGCAAAGTACATTTGAGTACATTTATACAAGGAAATTAAAAATGTCCATAGTACAAGCTAGACAATTGACTTGTGATCCTTCATAACCCTTCATTAGTCTACTCTCTCACACTTGTTTGGTTCGTGGAAATTAGGACTCTGCCAGATAATGCCCAATGGATATACATGACGGATCCCATTCAAAGGGAAATTGGACACACTCTTTTTTGGACGGGTGGAGGAAGCAGCTTTGTGAACCCAAGTTCTGTATTCAACTGTCTCACAGCTACAGAGCTGACTCTGCCCTGTGTTATTTTGTAATATGGATGCACCCAAATGGATCCAGGTTGTGACATTTGGCGGCAGCAGCCAGAGGCAAGAGGAGTGAATTTTGAATTAGAAGTAGTCTTTTCTATGAAGGTCTCTCCTAACTCAAGGCAGCAACCTCATTGTTATATTAGAATAGGCTTGCTAGCTCCATTTAGCTCTGTTTCTCTGCAGCCAGCAGCGATAAGAGGGCAGAAGGAGCTCTAACTCAGTGATTGTTTTCAGGTGGGGCTACCTACAGTTGAAGCTTTTAGCCACAATTTATTTTTTTTTTTTCCAGAGGTAAACATTTTCTCCATACTAGTAGCTCAAAGGCTTCAGCCATGAGAGCATTCAGAAAATCAAAATACTAGTCACGAAGCTCAGGATTTTTTTTATATCAGTATCTATGTATAAAGTGCTTTAGGTTTGTGTTTACATTTCTTGGATGAATCTGCTGTCCTTGATCCACAATAAGACTGGAATTATGTATGAGTGCAGAGGAACAGATTTAGGAACAAAATGGTGATGAAGGGGTACTAGGAGATACTGATCCTCAAGAATTTTTACTCTTAAAGAAACACATAGGGCTTAAATATGCACTTTTACTGGAAAAAAAAAGGGGAGGGAGGTGTTTAGGAGAGTGAAGATTAAAAAGCAACTTTGCTAAACTGTTAAAATAACTACAGGATGTTGTCACCCCAACCTGATTTTCTACAATGCCATACTGTTGCTAAGTAATTAGCAGAGCCAAAGAAAGAGAGAGAAAAACAGAATACTATTTTTAAATTAGCTTAAAGTAGCACTTATATGGATATTAGATGACAGCAGATCCAGTTATAACTGTTATTCTAATACAGTGCAACTCATTCACACTGAAAGGAGCACCATGAATCTGTTACATAATGAACTTGGGTGCAAATGGCTTTATCTTGCAAAACACATATGCATTTGCCCTGGACTTTGGCTAAAATCCACGTTGTTTTGATGGAGAAGGTTACTTCCTCGCTCCAGAGTGACATGCTATTTAGACTTGACTCCTAGTTAAGCCTGAGAACTCCTAATCACCAGCTTTCCTGCTCAGGTCAATAGAGCACCTCCTTTCAACATCTCCACCCCACTTCTTTGT
>NW_010332551.1:0-1806 GCF_000700745.2 Antrostomus carolinensis | reverse complement strand
GAATGAAATTCAATGAAACTCCTTTCTCATTAGGATACTTTCTGAGCAACTTCTCCTAACAAACTGCTTTAATTTGTAGGCAGAGACAAAATAGAAGCAAACAACTATTCTTTGTGGCTGTCTGCATTCAGAGATCTAACAAAAAATTACCCTAATAGTAAAACTAACATTTAATATTTTAAAGGAATAAGATATACTCTTCAGTGTACAAAAGATATTTCCATTTCAGCTTTATTCAAGCCCTGCATTGAAAGGTACCTATCTATGCTATTGTAAAATTAAATCAGTTATTTATGAATACTGTAAAGAAACTCTGAGATCTTTAATTTCATCAGGATTATTAGATTGCAGATATCTGACTACTTAATGACCTTGTATTTACTAAGAAAAAAAGGCTGCTGTTGAAGTGACAGAGATGTAACAGTATGAATTCATTGTGTATAAAAGAGCTATGGAAGAGCTTACCATATAATGTGTGACTCAGATTTGACTACTTTTTGACTTTCAACAGTAACATTTCAACAGTAAATATCAGTAGTTAATCACAAGTGATGTAATGTTATTAAGGGGGGAAAAATTACCTTTATTTATAGATTCACTTCAACACTGTGCAGGAAATAAGGAAGAAAAAAGATGTCATTTAAATTGCACTGTTCTCTCTCATTCCAAAGAACTGAGAAACATCAGGCAATGCTATAGCATAATGGTAAAAAAGAAGAGGAAGAGTAGAATTTAATTGGTATTCAGAATCCCTTCCTCCTCCACACTCCCACACACACCCTTAAGTAGTTTAAACTAGTAGCATTATAAGATGAAGTTATATTAATTTATGTTATATATTAAATATTTTTTAAATTTCTCTTTTTTTAGGACCAGGTGCCCTCCAAAATGTTGCTTGTGCCAAGTCTCATATATTCCTAAAATATCTTTATATCTAGCAGAGTCTGTACAAAACAATTGTGGGGAATCACAGCAGCATGCTTTACTGATCACTCTTATGCTTTCTTAGGAGAAGAATATGAGTTCAATGGTCATTTATACTTGTACAGATCTTCTTGAAGGACAAAGTATATTAAAAATTCAGTGCAGTAATGTTCCTTGTGTTCTAGGTAAATATCCTTAAACACCATGAGTGAAACAGAGAATTAAACACCATGAGAAACAGAGATATTTCAGAAAATGCTCAGGAGCACCATGGAAGTCTGTAGGTAATCCAGGGAGGGAATTCACATCTTCCTATACTACATTTCATTTGAAAGACCATCCAGTTATGTTCACTTCTGTTGCCCCACTCATCCATTTTGTTCTTCCCTTCAGAGGAAATCGAAAACAAAGAGTAGAATCTAATGCATGAACTTTACAGCCCTGTTGCCTAATCTGTAAATCATACTTCAGCAACTGGGTATGAGTATCAACAGTTAAATAAGCCTGATCCAGAAGCTCTTAGTCATAACTTCCATTAGTCCAAATAAAAATAGTTTGAGAAATTCTGATTTTCTACTCCAGAAATTTTTAGGAACAGAAACGTACTGACCCATTAAGCATAGTTCAAGGAAATATACCTAGCTACTGACCACAGCACTAGTCCAGGAAAAAAAGCTGTCTAGTATTTCCAGTTGTAAAGACAGTCAGTTTTAGAGAATAATTTTATGCCCATGTTTGTGCAAAAAGAAAGAGATAGAATCATAGAATTATACTTATGCTTCATATGAGAAAAAGAGTAAAAGAACAAAGATAAGCTGTAGGAACCAAACAAGTGAATAAAGGAAACATGGTAGGTGGAAGCAATAAAAATATATAAATTTA
>NW_010332550.1:4678-5668 GCF_000700745.2 Antrostomus carolinensis | reverse complement strand
CCCAGCATTCTGTGATTCTGTGATTCTGTGTTTCATTACAATGCTGAGTTATAGTATCCAGTAATATTTCCCAAAAATTATTTTGGGGTGCAAAAGGCTAATACATTATGTAAAGAAGTATTTTGGACATTTTTAGGCATTGTTACTAAATAGCATGGAAGTCCAAATCACTTTTCTGTAACATAAGTCAGTGCCCAAATGGCAGGACTGTAAGTAAAGTTCCTGCCTCATTTCTGATAATGTTCAGAGACACTTGCCGTACATTGTCTTCTCTTTCATCAGTTCAGTCACCAGTCTTGAACTATAGGTCACAGTTCAAACTGTTGTATTTTTGACTGAGTCAATAAAGAAGATATTAAATAATTTATCACAGTACCTGAACCTCATTGAGTTTAGATATTATTTTCAACATTTGCATTAACTCCAAGCATTGCATTTAACTTTAATTACTGCAGTGACCTTATTTTTTACATGATCTGTATCACTATGCTTCTGACAGTTAGAGATTTATTTTGATTTTTCATTTTTAAGAAGAAAATTGATGTAGCTGTTAATATTCACAGAGGACCATGATTTAAACCCAAAATAAAAATCTTTGTGTAAATTTCTGATCTGGGAAAAAAAAAAAAACCCACACAACAGTACTAATAGATATTGTTGTAGTAAGACAATAGGTATAGAAAAATAATGGGAGCAGGGATTTGTATCTTTACACACTATGTATTAGACGTTACACTGTACTAGGAATTGATAGGCTTGGTAGGGTCCACTGAGTCTCTTTTTTCATAACTACTGAATAAAACTTTACCAAAACATAATGTTGACATCACCAACATATTTACTTTGTGGATTTTGTTTAAACATTTTACAGATAGAGATGTGAATGTACTAAAAGAAAAGAAAAGAAAAGAAAAGAAAAGAGAAGAAAAGAAAAGACGAGAAAAGGAAAACGAGAAAAGAAGAGACGAGAAAAGAAAAGAAAAGAAAAGA
>NW_010332550.1:0-4579 GCF_000700745.2 Antrostomus carolinensis | reverse complement strand
AAAAGACAAGCCGAGAAAAGACGAAAAGAAAAGAAAAGAAAAGAAAAGAAAAAGATAGAATCATTATGAAGTAAAAAAGTCAACATTATTCTGATATTGAAAGAAGTGTTTCACAATTTAATGTTTTTGGCACCAGACCAAAAGCCAGAAATTTCTTCTTATTACATGAAAACCAGTTTTATAAACAGCTTTTCTAACAGGACATGGAGATACTCTCGGATATACGTGGACATGTGTGTACTTACTAAACGTCCCTTTGCTCCCACAACCTTTGTTATGAAACTTTCTGAAGCTTTGTTCAGAATCACCAGCTCAAATGGAATGTGTGAGCTACGGCAAACCACCATAGAGGACAAGGTGTTAAAAATATTTTAGGTGTGTTATGGCTATTTGTGACATTTTCCAGTTTGTTTAAGATAAGAATCTCCCTCCAGCTGGCACTTGTCAGGGGGGCACAGAACAAACTTGTGAATTTGCTGCTTACAAAAGACAATTGTAAAGTTGTATATGTAATTTTAGCTATTCCTTGGACATGTAAATCATGCTAACTTTCTAAGAATTATACTGTAGTAGACTAAATTTAATCATGGCAGTTTAAGTCAATCTAATTCAATTCTTCTGAAACTCTGTCCTGTATGCAGTACCTGAATAGTCATCATGGAGTTCTGCTCCCTGAACTGTTTCATTGCAAAGAAGGATGAGCACCAAGATAGTTCGTTCAAGTGCCATTATAAGTGAGGGACAGGATAACCCAGCTGAAGGAGAGGTGAAAGCATTAATGACAGTCTAGAACAGCTTTTAGACTATGCCCATGGAAAACTTAGAATCACAGAATAATAGAATCATTTGGGTTAGAAGGGATCATTAAAGGTCCTCCTGTTCAACCTCCCTGCAGTGAGCAGGGACATCTTCAACTAGATGAGGTTGCTCATAGCCCCATCCAACTCGACCTTGAATATTTCCAGGGATGGGGCTTTTACCACCTCTCTGGGCAGCCTGTGCCAGTGTTTATTTTAAATGACTGTTTTAAAGGCAATCACAAGGTTGATCCTTCTGGAGGAAAAAAGAAATATATAAATTTAATTTGAAAAGGCATATCAAGCTAAAACATTCAAATACTCCTCTCCCAAAAGGGAGAGGCTAGGGAAGGCGAAACATAAAGTTATTTGCTCAAGGGCATACCCAGCAGATAACAGAAAGATGAAGAACAGAGCAATTTTCCCCAGCTCCTCAGTATGAAATCAGTTGCCTGTCCACTTCAAATGGTTCCTCCTTACAGTGTTTACCTCGACAACTCCAGCTTTCAATATTTTCAAGTTCCAGTTACAACCTATTTATGCCTTGGGAGATTTTAAAATTCTTGGTTTCTGACAGAAAGATCTTGATGACTTATAAAAATGATCTCTAGCTGCTTTCATGCATCGTAGCAAAGATGAATCACTAAATTGTTCTTCCATCATCTTTCCAAATGATAATTCACTGTAATCAGGTTTTCCTTGAAAGATTTGCTCATTTTTTCCAACTCATTTGTTTTTTTCTTCAAATGGAGATTTCTGTTGAAGCCACAGGAAAAATATTTAACATCATTGCTGTTTCCTTTTGAAGATACAGCTAAATTGCCCGAGTGGAGTTATTTTTATAAACTTTATTATCCATGTATACTTTCACTTCTTCAATGCAACCAGCTATAAAACAATACAAAATAATACTGGTAATTTTTTTTTAATGGAAAATAGTCACATTTGTCTTAAGTGACTTTGAAAAAGTGTGACCAAATACTTGCGAGTATGTACTGTTTTCCTAAAGAGAAGAAATATTTTGGCACTTTTATTAAATTACTAAATCATCATAAATTGATCAGAGATTTAGTTTCTGTATCTGACACAGTTATTGGTCTTCTTTCCAGAGTCTAATGAATATACCATTTTTAGAAGCCAGTCCTCTTTTTGTCATCATATATACATATGCTATATAAATTATAGAGAGAGGAATTCAAAAGAACAATAGTAATTCATTTGGAAGCACAATGGTGCATTCACAACGAGGTTCACTTTTTGAGACTGGCACAGGTTTTATGAATAGCCTAACCATAACAGAATTGAAATTTAATACAAGTAAAAGTGATTGACAGTGCATGGTCAGCATTATATATAAGAAGAAATAGGAGGAACACAGTGGCGACGATGGCAGGTTCCATGACCAAGTGCGTGTGCGAAGGAAAGGACAGGTTCTCAGGGTTGAGGAAAACCATGGACGGGACACAGAGTCCCCTCAGGAGCAGGCGATCTTGCGAGAGGTGCTGACACCACAGGGCCGTTGCCAGGGCAACTGTGGGCAATTTAAATGGCCCTTTGGGAGAGCGAGCAGCTAGGAGAGCAGCGAACAGGACGGAAAAACAGGGTGCGGGATGGCAGTATGGTGAGCAGGCATCCTACTTGTAGCTTCACAGCCCAGGAAAGTGCTCTAGCTCTCTGCCAAAATGGTGGGCACTCGCCTCAGAGCTAAAGCCGGTGTTCCTGCAGAGAAAGCCCAGGAGATGTCTGATGCATCCAACCAGATGGAACTGGTAAAGCAGGAGGCTTCAGTACAGGCAGTAAGTTGTAGTGAGTGCCCAGATCCTTCTCCTGGTGAAAAGGTAAGTACCTGAGCAAGGTGTGCACATGTTGGTGACCTGTTACATGAGATGGCCAAGTTGCAAGAAACAGTTTAAAGGCTGTGCAGTATTAGAAGAGACGAGGTGGAGATGGATAGGTGGTTTCTTAACCATCTTCCTGAAGTGGGGACCACTGAGAGTGAGGCACCCCAGACCTTGGTGACCCACAAAAGTAGAAATCCACTAGAGACTTCACCCTCCAGCATCACAACCACAAACAGATATGAAGCCTTAACAGCCATAGACTTCCACAAGGGAGGCCTGCCAAGTGAAAATGTAACAACAACATCCAGTGGACAGCGTAAAAATAAAAAGTGAGTGCTTGTAGTGGGTGACTCTATGTTAAAGGGCACCGAGGCACTCATCTGCCAACCAGACAGAGAATCACGAGAGGTAAGCTGCCTTCCAGGAGTAAATGTTCATGACATTGCCGAGAGGGTGCCCCAGCTTGTCAAGAAAACAGAGTACTATCCCCTATTACTCTTCCATGCAGGGATGAATGACACCACAAGCCGTAACCCAGGTAGAATAAAGTGAGACTATAAAGCCCTGAGGGAACAAGGGAAAAAAGTTTGTGCCCAAGTCATCTTCTCTTCCATTTTCCCAGTTAAAGGAAAGAGGACAGGCAAAAACAGACATATATTACATATGAACTCCTGCCTACATGGCTGGTGCCATTGTGAGGGTTTCAGCTTTTATGATAATGGATTATTCTTTTATTACAACCTGTTAGGGAGTGATGGATTTCACCTGTCTAGAAGAGGTAAGGGCATCTTTGGTAGCAGTCTGGCCAACCTGGAGAGGCGGGCTTTCAAAATGAAGGGCTCGGGAGGTGGGTTCCAAAATGGCAACAGTAATACTATCACATCCGACTGGGGAATAAGCCTGAAACCTCCATGCTCAACTACCTCACTGAAATGCCTATACACCAACACACGCAACACTTGCGAATCAAGATCACTGATTGTATGTCCAGTCACATTAGACACAATTATTATAGAATGGTTTCCCTTGGTTTCTCACAGAAGCTGTGAAATGCATGGGAGATCAGAATAACGTACAATGGCATCCAGACCCAGAAAAAAGGGGGTAATATTTGAAGGCATTAACATCAAGCCAACAGCCTAAATAGGAGTCCATAAAGCAGTTCTAATCCTTAGTTAGTGGTCCTTCTCAGTTTCACCACATTACAGGAGACAATATGACTCTACCTCTGCCTTGCAGGTGAAATGAATATAGGTACTAAGAGAAAAACTGAAACAGAGTAATTGCCAGAGTACTGAGGGTACCCATAGCTTTGAGTGGTGAGTTGTTCCCAGACTTCCGATGTGTTCAAATCTTGCTGTCCAAGATAAGAAGCAGTGATTTCTAAATAGATGTTGATAGTTAAGAAAGAAAGACTAATACAAGGTAAGCTGGAGGTTCATCTGCATTCAGGGTGCACATGAATTGATGAAGAGTTTGAAAGAGTGGAATACAACCCTCAGTTAAAATAACTAAATTCAGGTGTCTATGCACAAGTTGTTTAGTGCAGATCCTATTCTGAATAATAGAATAATGGAATCAGAGAATGGTTTGGGTTGGAAGGGACCTTTAAAGGTCATCTAGTCCAACTCCCTTGCGGGAAGCAATGACATCTTCAACTCGATCAGGTTGGTCAGAGCCCTGTCCAGCCTTGATGTTGAATGTTTCCACAGATGAGGCTTCTACCACATCTCTGGGCAAACTGTTCCACTGTTTCACCACCTTAATTGTAAAAAATTTCTTTCTTATATCCAGTCTAAGTCTACCCTCTTTTATTTTAAAACCATTACCCCTTGTCCTATCACTAAAGGCCCCCTAAAAAATTTGTCCCCATCTTTCTTATAAGCCCCGTTTAGTATTAACAGACTGTAATAAGATCTCCCCAGAGCCTTCTGTTCTCCA
>NW_010332549.1:0-15917 GCF_000700745.2 Antrostomus carolinensis | reverse complement strand
GCGGCCGTCCAGCCAGTTCCTTATCCACCGAACTGTTTTTAATGTACACACATTTAAAGCTCTAAGTAACATACACATTTCAGAATACAGGAAGCCTACTTACTCTTTTTCCCATGCCAAGGCTTTCATTAGCTTTCTTGAGTCATTGTAGTAGTTGTTGACAGGAAAAGTAATAACAAGAGCTGTAGCATTATTATAGTTATCATCTATAGTGCAGGAAAAAACACAAATCTGTCAGGCATTATGAAATGGACTTTACATTCCAGTATAAACAGGTACAACTAAGTTTAAAATTAGTATTGTCCAAAGCAATCCCATCCCTAGAACTCCATTAAATGCAATCTGTTTAACACAGAGTTCTCAAACACACTACTGAAATAAGAATAGATGCTGATAACCACTCCAGATTGTATTAAAAAGTAATTATTCATTACTTACCATGTTCACAGCACTCCAACATTTAATTTTTGCATGGTTAGACAGCAAGCTACTATATAACCAGTGC
The DNA here is from genome assembly GCF_000700745.2 of Antrostomus carolinensis. Classification (NCBI taxonomy): domain Eukaryota; kingdom Metazoa; phylum Chordata; class Aves; order Caprimulgiformes; family Caprimulgidae; genus Antrostomus; species Antrostomus carolinensis. The sequence continues at coordinate 15,412 of NW_010332549.1, read as the reverse complement.
TTATGACTTTTCCTCTAATGAGAGACAGGATGTGGTTTCCTAAACACTGTGCCTCTTCCATACTTATATTTTACTAAAAGTAAGTAAAAAATCCTACAGTTTAATTCAGAAGTGCTTGCTTTCAAAGGCTGTTTTGGTACACTTGTTTGACGTATCTATTGAGTTATGCTTAACTGGATAGATTGCTTGAACAAAATTCTAGCTTCAGAATAATTATGGAAGGATTTCCTTTGTGAACACCTTAATCTATTCCTGCTTTGTCAGATCAGTGACAAAGCTTTGTTCTAACTCAAAAGCAAAATACAAAAATGCAGCATGTCAACTTGAGATACTTCATATCTTTATCTCACCTCCAAAAGCTAAAAGATCCTTTAGCAGGCCCAAAGAAGACCGAACCTGTCAACAAGACAAGTATGTTCCAGTAACAGACTACTCTGGAAGTGCCAAATGCAGTCTGCCTCCTCTCTCAGTACTGATCTACTGAAAAGTCATTTAAAATATCCTTACAGAAAGTTTAACAAAACTCTGGTTTCTCTGGAGTGCACTTAAACGTGTGTTGAATGAGAATGCACCTTCAGTGCCAAAGGCAGCACAGAAGTATATACTTTCAAGACTTAAACTGCAATGCTGTTTTGCCACCTACCATCATATCCTCCCAACACCAGCCATGGAAATACAGGTCCACCAAATGTTCCTAAGCAGGGATCGTGAATCAAGCTTGTGTCATTCAGTGATGCTGGAGCCCTAAAGAGATCATCAACAATAACTGTTAGCTTCTGCTTGACAGCTAAGGCACAGCACCACAGGACAAAAGAGTAAGAAGCTATTGTGTTATAGCTGACTATCAAGACAGAAATGAGATAAGACTGCTAGTGATACTTTGCCCTTGTGCTATGTTTGCTTTAAGTTTAAATACAGTTTTAAAGGTGTCTTCCTTATAGCTTTCAAGACAAGGAGTGGCTTCTACTCAACTGAACTATAAACTGAAGTGAAAGCTTAGAAACTGTGTTCTGTATCAGAACTCTGCTTCTCAGAAGTGTTTGTAACATGGTTAACGTAAAACAGAGACAGTGTCTGCACCAAACCAAGCTTAACCTGAAACCTGATTAAAATGCTCTGCTGAAGTACTAAGACAAACAGAAGCAATCTATACTAATCTGCAGTTCCACATAATATTGAGAGTTTAAAAGGGGGTAACAAAAGGTTCAAGGGGGCAGCGAGAACTAGCTAGTTTTGTTTGCCAGCAAGACAAGGACCTAGCTGACTGACAGTTAGAAAAGCATGTAATCGTGCTGCTTACCGGACACAGTACAAGAAGTGAGTGTGGTAGTCAGCATAGACAAAGAACTCATCCCCAATAGTGTGATCTAGAACAGAGTGGCTGTTCTGAAAGTAGTTGAGTACGCTCAGTATAGTGCAGTTGTTGTTGTAGGGAGCAAGAGGAGCCAGACAGATGTCTTTCAGCATTACAGTCTCATTGTCAAAAGAAGCAGTTATGTTAACAATAGCATCCTGCAAATCCAGCACCTTGGGGGAAAAAAAAAAGAAAAAACAAATCAAACCACAGTTTAAGAGCAGCACAAGAAATCTTTTTCCTTGCAAGACAAGACTTAAGTACATGCTATATTCCTGTAAGTTTCCAAAGGCAGTGGCGCACACATCAAAAGAAGCACATGACAATCTCATTCTTTCTGTGTTCATGCTACTTATTGGGACTTAATTTGCAAGTCTACCTCTAACAGAAGGGGTCAAAAGACAAGGCTTTCAGCAAAGAGCTTTTACAGTAAGACAAATATCTAGTGATTGTTTTGATGGACACATGGCATTAGAGATGGAAGCCAACTCCATATGGTTATACCTGTTAGTAATGTTTAGGTCTTTGCTCTTGGGAAGTCCCAGTTACCTGATGGAGAATGTCTTTGGTAAGTGGAGGCCCAAAAGGAACATCTGCTCCCGACGGGTAAGGTGAATAGGTGTCTGGACGGCTGTTTGGTGCTTGAATAATAAGTTGTTCAGTACGAAAGAAAGGCCCAAAGTGTGTGTCAAAGTACTCCTTCTCCTTGCGAGCTTGGCTGCTTGGGGCTGACCAAAGATCCACAGGGTTTGTAGTTGCTTTAATATATACAAAGCCGGAGCAGCACATTGCAATGAAGACCACAGAGAAGAGGATAACAGGACGTGGATTTCTGACACAGAAAGCCCCCCATGATGTGAATGTCATCCTTAGGCCATTCTCAAACCTTTCACCAAGCCTTTCACCACAGGTAGTTTTCCCTGTAAGAGCAAGAAGTCAACAGTAAATAAATGTTCAAGAAGTCAGTTAAGCAGTGTTTTCTTGAAGTCCACTAGGAAAGATGAAATTTTAGTCTAGCTCTGTTTGCAGTAAGCACCCAGAAGCTATGTCTACACTGACAGTTAGGCCCAGGGACCAATCCTGGATTGAGGTTAAGGGGGCAGAAACCAGCTTGTACCTAACATTGCCCCTTCTAATGCAAAATTATCTTGGCAGCAGTAGGCCCAGCAAATAAAGGCAGGAAGCAGGTAAAAGATACATAAGCATTAAGACAAGCTACCTCAGCTACTACACAAGTTACACTACAGTTCTTTCATGGCATGCTTTGAATGGATACATGGATGGGCCAGAACATGATCGAATTGATTTTAGCATCGTGTTGTCTCCTCCACCCAAGGCTACAAAGCATTCCACAACTTCTATTAGCATAGCTAGGCCCATAAACTGTGCAACCAGGGCTCTCAGCATCCAGTAAAACAGGGGTAAGTACTACTCTAAAAGAAGACAGATACTGGCCAAAAGACAGAAATAAAGCCCTATAAGGATGGATTATAGGGCCTAATGAAACTAAAATTCCAGAGCCCACCCACAGAAAGGTGACACACTTAAGCTGAGTTTCTAATAAATCAATTACTGTTATCCAAGACATACCATTGTCACCTTGGGGATTCACAGAAAAGGCTACATTGCTGTCAATTGGTGTGTACTCTGAGACAAAGTGCCGCCTCCTGCAAGACAAAACAAACTATGTTACCCTGCTTCTCAAAAAGGGGTCTGTACAGTAAGAAGAGTCCAATACTAGTATAAATGTGATATTTGACACCTACAGAATTCATAGGCACCATGTTCCCCCTATGCTCATACACTCAAGAACAGCAGTCTCCAGTTTTGTGATCCTTTGGAACAACTTACAGCCATGTTGGCTGCCTTAACATTCCCCAGCTTGGATCAAGCACACATTCTTTATGCATATCTACAAGATCACTAGCAGTAACAGCACAGATAATTTATTTAATCGTAATGACAACATTTGCAAGAGATTTCTACACTGGAAATGTTTCACTTCACTAGCCAAACCGCTTAAGTTACACCTTCCTTAGCCTGAAGAAAGGGAGAAGAGAGGAAAAAGGAAAGTTACTTTCTTCCTGTCCTGAAGACAGCAAATTATAGCACAGAACCCTTATGATAGGTCTATACTTGCTTATACTCATTCCTGAGATAAGTTCAATAGCCTCCTCATGGAAATCAGACCACCAATTATGGTAGGATGTTTTGGGCTATGAACCAGACACCTCAAGCCCCCTTACCGATTCATGTAGTTTACTATGCATCTTGCCCAGTACAATAAGGCTGCTGAGCATATCATAAGTTTGTTGTACCCATGGTCCTTTTCCACACAGATTTAATTATTATACAGCAATTTCAGATTCTTGGTCATAATTGACCAATATTGAAGTTGCACTGAAAAGTACCACCATACTTAAAAGCTATTAGCTAGTGGGAGCCTCTGGAAAATGCTATTAAGAAATATCAATAGGTTTCCACAGCTCTGTATTGCTAGCACACCCACACCAAAGCATTTACAACTACTTGTGCACTTTACTAGCAAGTATCACATAGTGCAGAGAAGCTGGCCTGCTGCCCCTAACTTTACAAAATGCTGTTTCTGGAAGCTCACCTTTTGTTTAGGTTTTGTTTGGGTCTGTTCTCCCCCCCCCCCAAAAAAAAATAGGAGACTAAGGAAGAATATTAATGATTTACTTGTAACAAAACAATCACTGCAAATTATTAGTCTGCGGGAAAACTATGTTATGATTGCATGTTGCTGCCAATACTAGATCTTGCTGTCTTTCACTGATCCTGAATTGAGTTCCTATAACCCCATTATCTTTAAGTCAAACTTTTAGTGCGTCTTTCCCTCAGCCACATCTCCTAACAAAGTTATGGTGTTACACATGCAACAAAGTGTTTAACAGCCAAAAGTAAAGGAGGCTTTAATGAAATACCGCATGTGGTAAACAGGCCTCTTGATCACTGGAATTTTCCAGCTCATTCCAATTACAACTTAAGGAACAAGCGATTTGCTAAAGAGAACAGTATCACATTTTTACTTAGCCTGTGGGTTCTCCAGGATACTAGTTTATCAGTGTACTGACCTAGTCTTAAGCATTGTAAAACCCCACAGCTTCAAGAAAAGTTTGGCATTTGAGTATGAAGGCAGTGCTCTGGTATTTTAATGCACACCATCCAAGAACCGAGAGAGCTGAACTGAGACTTTACTCTTTACCACAAAGGCTTAATGTCAATCAGATGGAGGAGATATATGCATTTCCCCAGATTTTTGCATACTCCCAAGTTCTTGCTTATGAAAGTTGTAGATTTGTGTATTTGAAGCTGTAGCTAGGGATACTACGAGAGTCACACATCAAATCAACTTTTGCACTCACTTTCCACCATATGGTTTTAGGTGCTAGAACACTCCTTGTAAGTATAAGCATCTGCCACAATATGACTTTTGATGGGGTGAAGAAGTAGAGACATAACCATTCTCTCATGGGCAAAGAAAGTTTTCAGGGAAAGGCAAGTGACTTTCAGAGTTGAGCATTTTGAATGCTTTACCTGTAACACCAGACTCCAAAAACTAGTGCAAAAAATATGAGTAGAAATGCCATGTAGGAGATCCACATGATGACATACACAGCATCCAAACCAAACAAAAGCCAAGGAGCAGGCAATGGAGGGGGCTGAGGTTTTGGACCACAAACAATTGAACAGTCTTGACAGCTGCATGGTCCTGTTGAATCATCCACAGACTCATTACAGCCTTTGGTAGCATTGTTCATAGGATTCATTCCATGGACAGGAACATCTATGACAAATCACAAGTTGCAGAGCCAGTTCACTACCAGGTAAGAATTCAGACCTTCACAACAGAAGCTTCCTACTTAAATGAGTTAACCCTTTATACAAAAGCCTCTAGCCTCCATATAGAGTAGCTTTTCCTGGTCTTATAACTGAAGAAGCCACTGCCTTTTCTACAGCAGGTACTGACTATTTACAGTTGTCTACTGACAAAACAACTAGTCACATTTTAGAACACTTCAGTCTGCAAAAGTAATAAGCACATACTTGTATCATCCCAGCAATGATTTGGCATCCCCCTCATCTGTTCAGACTGTGAAGCGTATAACAATTTCCTTAGAAAGAATTCCTGAAGGGTCAGGGTACTGCCTTAGTTTCCCAAGGAAAAGAAGCTATCCAGTTACCCAAGATCAGTACATCCCTTAAGGGATTTTAGGGATCTACACAGCAAGAAGCTGCATACAAAGCAAGCACAAAGTATGACTTCCAAGCAGAAATCAAGAGATAATCAGTTTATCTTACATTGCTTTGAAAGTCTCCAACTACAGACCTTCACTGCTGGGCAGCTGTTTAACAAATCAGTGTACTACCTACAGCACACAACCTTTGACAGAAGGTTCAGAGACAAGGACTATTCGGTTTCTTACCTGAAAAGATAGGAATAATGCTGAAAGGAGTTTGTCCATTGTCTTTACTGAACATGTACTCAATCCAGTTGGTTGCATTACAGTCCTTGACATCCTTCCCACACAGCAGCCCCAGTGCTTTAACGTTACTTGATGGAGCCTCCACATCTTTGCAGGCATTATACATTGCTAGGAAAGTGCATGAAGATAGAACAGTCGTTAAACCAATGTTTTTATTTGAAAAAGCATTCCAAGTATTTCCAATAATTAAAGACTCACCAAGCTTCTTTCAAGAGGAAATATCTTAAGAAAGGGAAATAATGCTTTCAGTTGTATTTACAAGTATTCAAAAGTTGCAATGCTTTGTTACAGGTATCTTATTCTCAGTAGGCCACCTGAATCTGCATTATGCTAGCACCTACTTTACTGTTTGAGAGGGAACAGTACTTAAGCGAAAGCTCCTTTTGGGGGAAGTTATGACAAATATTTAAGGCACTTTTGACCTGTAGGCCATATACAACTTTCAAATATCTCATAACTTGATGGAAGGTTACTGTACACAGTATAAAAAGTCTGAACTAATGTTTCAAGCTTGTTATAAAACCAAAATACAACCCAAATTTGTTTGTTCTTAGAAAAAAAAAAGTCTTTGGATTTGACAGAGGACTAGAACAGTCAATTTTGAGATAAGCAAGTACCTCTTAAGAGAACCATTACAGTGTACAAACTTTACTATCATACTTGGCAGACAGTTTCAGTATCAGGTAGGCTTTGGACATTCAGTACTTGGCAACAACTTTGTTTTTCTGAGTTAAAATCACCAGGGTTATCAGCTAGAGATGTCCAGTCTCAGCCGAGTCTTCGAAAACACTGTTATTAAAGGTATCAGTGTAATGTCTCCTATCCAGGCAGATGTTAGTGCTGCAGCAGTTTCAAGGGGGACCTACTGGTACCTATTTGATGCCTCAAACTTCAGAGGCTAGTCAAAGAGATGGCTCCCCCTTCCAATTCTTCCTGAGAATGCATTGGTCTCGTTACCTTGACAAAAGCCTAGATAAATTAACACAGTGTTTACTCACCATTTGCAAAGCGTTCTCCAATAAAGTACTGCAGCTCTGTAACACTACTTTTGTTCTCTTTTAAAACTGGATCATAATAAGGTATGGTGCTTGTAACATTCAAAAAGTCAGACTGATTTGGACTGCAAGTCAGTTCACAGAAGAGGTTTATCAAGTTGTAAAAACATGATGGACATCTGGGTAAGAAAGTCAATGAACAGCCATCAGATTAAAAGGTAAAGATGCAAGGCACATCTGATTTGACCTACACAGCAAGTGTAAACATTCTCCTCAGAGTCACAGAACAAAATATTTAAATTCTGCAAGTTTTTAATTAGTAATACAACATTAATTGGTGCTTAAAATAGCTTAATACTCATCAGTAACATCAACATCATTCACTAACAAAATTGCCTACCTCAAAAAGGAGATACAAGCAGAATTTGACAGAAAACTGCTGTTAGCAGGAAGACTTCTGTTACAATACTACTCAAACAGTACTTTATGTCACCCTCTTCTGAACGCTTCATTACACATACAGTAGCTTGAGTCAAGCCAAGGAAATGTTTATTCTACCAGCTAACTCAATCCAGACTGCAAGTAGTTGTTTCATCAAATTAAAGCCCCCGGATATGGTCTCTCCAAGAGCTTGCTCCAATAAGCCTTTAAATGAAGTTACCATCTCTTCTACAGTTTACTTGAACAGAAGAGTCTTAATGTGCTTTCTTATTATATTACAAAGCTCTAGTTGCTTTGCCATTCATTAGCATACCTGGAAAGAAACTGCAGAGGCAGCTGCAAGTTGTTTTTCAAAGTCTGAAGTTGATTAACATCACAGCAGGTGCTAACATTGCCAATGAATAAGCCTGGACAGAGTTCCTTAAATAAAAACAGTATTGAGATCAGGAGAAAGGAAGGAAAAGCATTAAGACTTAAGCATTTATGACTTCAGAACTCATTACAGTTATGGGTTCTGCTTCAGCATATTTCTGAAGACAGTAGCTGTTGCTGTGGGAGAAGCATAGAAAAAAAGTAAATCAGTCTAGCCAATGAGATTCTTTAGAGAACAGGGAGAAGAAACCACTTTTTACACAAGGGATCACTTCCTTTTAAAAAGCTCCTTCAGATGATCTTTAGTCACCAGGGTCTATATATAGAATGTTAATGGTATTTGAGAGTCTCTTAGTAAGAGGACAACACATGTTTATCCAAGTTGAAAGTAATTCTGCAGCTTATCCTCTAATATACCTTCCAGATAGTATCAGATTCTGAAGTCTCAGAAGGCAAGCCACTAACCACAAAATCATTGATTACCTGGAAGAGCTATTTCACATTCAGTTTATACAAGAGACAAATGCATTTAATACAACTATAACTGATAGTAACATACAAGAATTGTACATTAAGTCTTCAGAAACAGTACAGTAGTTAGCTCACCTACACTCCTGCCACCAGCCAAATCATTGCTTAACTCTATAGCTATTTCACAATTTAAAGCTTTGTACTATTATCTGCCAGGAGGCAAGTGTGGCAATATCATCCTACGTTGTGCACCAAATACACAAACTCTATTTTGACTGTGGTTTTGTTCACTTTGGCAGCTAAAGCCCAGGTAAGGAAATATGGTCTCACCCTAGGTACAGCTACAGAGACTGAACTTTGTCCAAGTTTGCTCCATTTGAATGAGCATCAGTTACTGCCTTCCTATTTAAGGAAGGGGTCAGGAATGATCATCTGATGGAAAACATGACCTATATCTGAGAAATCAAAGAGAAATCCGTTTACTCTCTTATCAAGTTAGGATGAGAAAGCTTTAGGTCTTAGAGCAGGTCCAACACATCCTAACACAGAACTCTAAAGTGCAGAACTGTTTTTCAGCAGCAGATCTCCAAAAGAAGCTCACCTGCATTAAGTCATAGCCATCCTCTGGTAATGCTATTGGTGGTCCATCGTAAGCACAGTTGTATCTCTTGTCTCCAGAAGCAACTCCACATTCCCCATACCAGACACACAACTGTGGAAGTACCTGATCAGCACGAGATAACTGATTAAGTGCAAGAATTAGTTGCCAAGTTTTTCACCTGTTGTACAGTGTATGTGCTACCATTCCAAAAGTCATTTACAATTCAGATTAGATAACTTCCTGCTAATTTAAACATCAGCATGTACTACATAAAACACCCATTAACAAAAGCATGTGTTTCTGACACAGTGCACATCACCACTGATCTCCAGCTCAGCTCCCCACCCTTCCTTGCCCAGTGTAGAAACAGGAAGTGCACTGTCTTTAGTTAAGACCAAGTATAAGAGTTACTTAAGAAAAACCTAAATCAATGCTTAAAAACCATCTTCAAATATAAGGGGATGTAGAAAACAATTTGTTCATGCAAAACAATGCATAAGACTACTGAGTTAAACTAATTAGTGAGTCACTTTAGAGCACATGAGTCAGCATACATTGAGAGAAGCTTATATGCAATACCTCAGTTCCTCCTGCCACCTTGTAATTCTTGCAAAACTCAGTCACTTACAGTGACTGACTGAGGAAGCAGCAGCACGAAGAGGATTCTGAAATAGAACTTCACAGCTCTGCACTCAACACAAAACACCATATATTGTCACAATCTCTCTATCACCACTTTCAAGCCTAAGCATGCAACATTTAAACAAGCTTGCAGTGCTAAGTAAAAAGAAAAAAGTAATTTAAAAATTGTTTTGTTTTAAGGGACTATTGAAAAATTCAGAAATTGGTTCTTTATTTAGCTTATAAACTAAAGGAAATTGAAAAAGGACAGTGGCACCTAACAAGCCTTGTATTTTTGTTCAGTGGTACTGACACCAAAACATCTGAAATGCTAAACCAAAATATTTATTTTGAGATGTAAAACACTTAATGCAATAACAAGTTATTTACAGCAAAAGCTTCAAGACAGCTCCAAGGTTTTCCTATGCACCTGGGCTGCAAGCAGAAAGCAGACTGCACAAACATTTACTACACTTCTGCCAGCTCTGATCAGAAGTTTGCATAGTACAGTTTGAGAGATAACTGACCTATTTTAATCTCCTGAACAGCCTTGACTTAACATTTGTAGAAACAGCATATGCTTACACTGCAAGGACAGACTGCTATGCTTTGTGCTTGACCATGAATAATACTGTTGACTGGCCAGAGAGGCCCCTGAAAGGCCCTATTCATAATACCCAAGAGCTACCCACAATTACAATGCCTCCACAACGTCCATTTTTGTGCTGAACAACACTGATTTTTTTAAATCACGGACAATAACCATCACCAATTTACCTGACCCTGTTAGATTTGTTTTCCCGAGGCAACACAGCCTGATTCACTGCTACTCACTATAAGCCAGGTCCAAAAGTAAGTTTAAGTACCACTCTGATGAGTTCCATTTGTCTGCTCTAGCATTTCATCTAGCTAAACCTGTAACCAGCTGCTGAGTATCACTATATTCTTACAGACAAAAGCTGGAAAGCACCCACTACAATTGTACTTGTAAACACTGAATATTTAACACCAGCATAAAGCAAAGAGTTAAATTCCCATAGGTTGGAGACGACAGAAACTACACCGTAAATATGTTCATGCATTAAATTAATCTAAGAAGTCAACACTTTGAGGTAAATTTAGAAGTCACTATCTTAATTTCTGCTTCCTCACATCTGCATACCCTAGTTTTAATAGTAAATAATCTGCTAGTGGGGAAAGAAGATTGTTAAGTATTCACATGCACCAGCATCAGAAGTGAATTAATAATCTCTCCAAGAGGAGAGACAGATTCACCACTATTCTTGCAAAAGGGCAAAGAATTTTGACCTGCTTACTACTGCCTGTGAGAACAGAATTAGGTATTTCTTCAATATCAGGCTGGCTTCCATGTTTAGTCTAGGATGGTTTGTGATCATACTTTCTATGAACACTTTCTAAAAAAGGATTTTCTATGCTTCATTAAGTCCTGTTATCTAATACTTCTTAACTTTTAAAACCCACAAAATAATCAGCCTGCTCTTTTCAGACTTAGCTTCTTCCAGACTGGAAAGTGCGGTATAACTGGTAATGCAGTTACAAGTTACAACTTATCAGGTCACTTCTTACATAGGAAAACTTAAAGTATATTTCAGCCACCACATCAGGCTGACCAATAGTTCCATTCTTTGTAAATTGTTATCTGTATTTCCAGGTATCACTTTCTTGGTTATAACTAGAGATACAAAATAAAATACAAGCTGTATTATGTCTGTAAGTTTACCTAAAAGGCTTTGTGCCATCATTTTCAGGCTATAAAAAGAGCAACTTACTTGCACATGACTCTTGATCATGCACCAAAAAGTATTCAGCTGTTTTGGCCTAGTGTTAGCATACACTTGTAATGTGAATAAAGAATTTTGAACAATATTACTGAAGTTCTGCATCAGTAAAACCTACAATGGAAAAGCTAACATGTTTATCACTCAAACTTTCAGCCTGTTCAGAAAAGCTGAACAGATCAGTTACTTTTAACTACTAGAAGAGCTCTTAGACCTAGAACTGCAAGTTTGAATATCCATTTCAGTACTAACACCAAAAAAGCATTTTCAGAGACAATCTAAGATTAGATACTTATACCATGACCTAGTAGAATCTCGCTAATAAAAGTCTGGATTTGTTCCCTGAACCAGAAAGCTTTGGTGATCCTTGATTTACAGCAGCTGAACCAAGTCAGTAAGTCTAAAAAACACCAAATCATTTGAAGTCAGCAACCTAAAGTCACCAACATAACTCTCAACCATTAACAAGTTAATAGCATGCTCATCACTGAGTCAGCCACAAAACATGGGAGAGGGCAGGTCTCCTGGGATTCAGACAGCATACAGGGATACTGCAAGTAACTAAGTAACTACTCCATTACCACTGATAAGATGCAGCTGCAAGTTCTTCCTCCAAAAACCTTCTAGTAAAAGCTAGATTAATTTACAGACTAAGACAAGTACTTTGCTCTTTCCATTCTTTCAGAAGAACATTCCTACACTGGTAAGAAGAGATAGGGATGAGTAAGTGTGGTTGTAAATAAGTCATAGTTAACAAAGCTACTGTTTGCAGAGTCAGACTTCTAAGTCACTTAAGATTTGGGTGAACAGCTACTTTTCTTAAATGGATGAAAGCCCTCCTAGCCCCAAAATTAACAGATAAATGCTGTGTTCAACCCAACTGCCTTCTAAATAAGGCAAGATACTCCATAAGACTAGCAAAGGGTTGTGGGTTGGTGGCTTTTTTTTTTTTTTAAATTGCATTATGAAGTACTTTGTATTTTAAAGTGGGACTTACCTAGGTACTTTACAAAGCAATAGCAACACAACCTTAGATAAAGGCCATTCCCTCCTGCCCCTAGCACAGCTTAGACACCAACTGGCAGTACACTAGCACCAGCATTCAGTACATCCTCAGAGTTCAGAAGAGTGTATTCCTGCTTCCGGTAGACTCACTCTCTTTGAAGATAAATTTCACCTCAGGTCAGAGCTCCAGAAGCCCACAAAGAACTCTCACACCAGCAAGTATGGACATTTCATGGCTACTAGCATTCTACAAAGGTTCTGTTACAGCTTTCTGGTTCCCAGGCATTATCATTTGTTCGTAATAAAACTAGTGTTCCAGCAGATCATAAACACATTTCCTGCAGTCTAAGTTTCTTCAACTGCATGTTGAAACAAATCAATAATCTTCAACACTCCCAGCAACATTAGCCATCACCAACAATGAATATGTAGCTGTTAGGCAGACAAAGAACAACGATCATGTTGTATACAGAAACAGCAACTATTTGTAGTCTTGCAAATACCAGATGATAAGTGAACATTGTTTGTCCCTCCGAATTAAGATTACTAATGTATGGGAAAGGCAACAGCATCAGATACAGCTGTTTTCCCTTCCTTCATCTAGGATGGTACATCTGGGATTCTGTAGGGCAAGAAGAAAGATTCCAAGAAACAGCATACTCCTCCCCCTCCACTCCCTTAATATCTAGTCCACATCACAATTAATAGTCCGTATTGCCCACTAGGTTGAGAAACTGAGATCTAGGGAAACACAATACCAGATTACCCTTAATAAATGGTAAGACTGCTTTATGGAAACAGGTGACCAGGTCAAGTTTGCAGATCCGCCCCAGAAGTTGCACTTTACCTCACAGACCTCCCTATGAGAGGAGGAGATCCATGGACTAAAGGACACTTTACAGATTTAATTCTTACTCTTACTTTGTCTCTCGGTAACTTGTTCGGAGGCATCCAATTCAAAAACAAGCTTTGTCTACCAAGCTCCTGTTGCTCCTTTGCTCATGAGTAAGGGACTGTTCCTTTTCAGGCAGAAAAATCATTAGCTGCTCCTGGTCAGGGAAAGCAAGCGCTAGTTCTGGAGTTGTTCAAGCTCACTTCACATGCCACAGGAAAGTGAAGGTCAAGTAGTAAGAGAAAGTTGCAATAACAGTAACAGGTCAAAATTTTCGGGAGCAAGCTGGTGTTAGTTGGCAATGATTTACTGGGAAAATACACACTTACTGCATACATAATCAGAACACACAGGGTCCCTAACTATCAGCTGTCTGCAGCTAAGGCCATCTGCACCAAAACACCCCGATGCCCTGCAGAAGAACAGTAATAACACCTTACAACACTTAGATTGTTTCGTTTACTGCCCAGCAAAGTACTATTCAGTTCTACCAGTCATTCCCTTCAGTCACCTCTCCCCTTCTAAGACTGCTTCCTCACTTTCCACCCAGAAAGATGATGAACAAGTCACTCTTGATTTTCCAGGAAGTAACTTACATAAAGTGGTTACTGTCTTGCTCTGAAGCTACATTCCCATCCCTGCCAAGCAAGTTGCTCCATACAGGCATTTCAGAACGTCGTGCCCAAGGTCAGGTACCACTGTGCTGTAGGACAGCTGGCAACAGTGAGACAGAGCAGCACCTGCCATTGACATCTTCCCACAGGATTTCAGAAACTCAGAAGATATCCTACAGCTTGAGATTCCAGTTGCTGATAAGAAACCTGTATCCAACTTTGCTTAGCCACTAATTTGACAGCTTGTGTTTTAGTATAATTACATGAGGATCAGCTGAAACAGCTGCCATTAAGCACACTAGTTGCCATCCAGTACATTAGGATGTTCTGAAGAAAGTAAGAACAGTTTCAAGACTTCATTCTCCTGTAAGTCCACATTCAGGAACAGGACTAAAGGAGCCAAGATTTTCAATGTAGTTCTTAGTTAAGTATCAACTAATAACAGGTTAGCTGGCACAAGTCTTGTAGCATGCACTGTTCAGAATGAAAGTTACATCTTTCAGAGGCTGAACGCTTCAAGCTCACTGTGAAAGTGTACGTAACGGAAGGACTGCAAACCAAAATGCCACTCTAGTCTACTGACTTCTTTAAAAAGACGAAACATGATGTATGGCACTTTCATTTAGACACACCACAACCAGAAGTGTGAAAACGTTACACTACCAGTATACTTGAGGGGAGAGAACATGTTCACCTTCACATGCAAGCATCTACCACTATACAGGCTCAGTCTAACTGAAGGACCAGCTTCTCTTTGAAATATATCAAGGTCCATTTGGTGGAGCATTAGGCTGTAAATAAAAGTTAACGTCAAAAAAATTCAAATTTTGCCTTCTTACATTAAGAATTTAAAACCTGCACAGTTAAAGTAATTTTACAGTGTTTACTTCTTATGGACCACAAAGCCACATCCTCTACAAGGATCCCCTAAGTCTTAGGGGAACTTGTTTCGAGCTCCTCTAGCTCAGTATCTTTCTGTCACCTAAAGGAAAGCATCCTGTCATCATTTACCTGCCAGCATAGGACACATCTCATTGCTACAAGGTGGTATCTCCCTCCAAAAACATTACACAAAGCAGTGTTAAGGTGTGAAGTCCATTAGCTACCCAACTAGAGATCATGAGTCATTACTAAACAATCATCAGCTTCTAGAATGAATTCCTAGCTTTCTGTTCAAGCTCTGTAAAGGTTGTTTGAAGAGAAGTCAGCACACACACAGGATGACAAACTTGTGAGTTTAAAAAGGGTTAAGCATAAAACTTGACCTAGAAAGTATGTTTCCAAGTTGGTTAGAGAGGAAAAAAAAACAAACCAGTAATGCTGACAAGACACTCCCTGTTTCTTCAGAAGAACGTGGAGTACCTCACTCCTATCTGAGACTACAGCATAAACAAAATGTGACTGAGAATAGAGAAGGGAAGGTTTTACACTTTTTTTTTCTCCTAAAGTATCAAGAAGTCCAACTTATTGTAGTCTCTGATGTTAAGGAAACATGTATACTTAATATTTAATATTAAGCACATCAATAAATAGCAGATCTTGCTATACACAGTCTACGGCTTCCAGGAGGCTGTCACTTGGCATAAGAATCACTGCGAGCAAACCGAACCAGGCGCTGAGGACACACGGGAGCCCCTGCACGGGCATGTGACAGCACGGCCGCTCACATGCGCTGGCCGTTGCATAACCGGGGGACACCGCGGGACCGCCGCATCCCGGGCGGCTGCTGCTGCCGCACG
>NW_010332548.1:0-825 GCF_000700745.2 Antrostomus carolinensis | reverse complement strand
GCAGCTCTCCTAGGTGGCATCTGAAGTGTTTCAGAGGCAATGCCATCTTTTCTTCATGGGCAAAGCCTCACTTGACACCCTCAGCAATCGCTGCCCTAAGTAATTAAACTCCCAACTGCTCAGAGCTCTGCAGCCATGGCAAAAACAAGGGTTTTTAAAGAAAAGAAATCCCTAAATCCTTTTTTGAAAAAATAAAAAAAAATTAAAAAAATTGCTATGCACTCAAAAGGGAGAAATGTCAGATGTCGATACCTTAGTGTGGTCTTTCTTACCATTTTTCTGCCACTCATTTACCTGCTTCTGTGGTTAATTGAGAACTGCAGATCAGCATTTGGTCTGAAGTCTAACTAACTGGAGTCAATGGTGCTACTGTACAAGCAGCTGTCTATTTGCTAGTGCTTTATACAGACTTAAGAGTCTCCGCTGAAACATTGCAGTATGAAGTTGTGTCCCTTTCTCTTTTGTGTACCATGGATGTCCTAATGTATATTGCAATCCAAACACTTAATAAATAAAGGATTATTTAAATGCTACTAGGAAATGACTGCAGGCTGGGCACCCCGGCCGCCTGCAAACAAAGCCATCTCAAATCTGGGTACTGACAGAGTGATTTGTTGGTAACAGGACTGAGTGACCAGTATGTGCCTGTTCCCCTTGCCTTTGCTGGAACACATTGTATGGACTGTCTGCAGTTCTGAGCATTTCTTCACATGTATGTCTTTCTAACATTCCTTCCTATTTCATTACAGAAATAAAGTGTCAAATGTATATCTGGCAGGTCTCATTATACAAATGAGTTCCCTTCCCTTCCCTTCCCTTCCCTTC
>NW_010332547.1:0-13585 GCF_000700745.2 Antrostomus carolinensis | reverse complement strand
CCCTTCCCCTTCCCCTTCCCCTTCCCCAGGTGCAGTGTTTCTGCTGCTACTCTTCTGCTTGCCTCAGTCATTTTCCCCTCACACGCAATAGTCCTGCCATGACTCTTCTCTACCTCTTCACCAGGGTGGGATGTACGTCTTCCAGCTCTTTGACTACTATGCGGCCAGTGGCATGTGCCTGCTCTTCCTGGCCATTTTTGAAGTCATCTGTGTAGGATGGGTGTATGGTAAGTGGAGGACAAAAACCTGCCTTGTTCTTTCTTAAGGCAAGGTTGGGGGGTCGAGAAGTGGGAGTGGATAAAAAAGATCCGCAGGGGTCAAAGAAATGCTGTAATTACCCTTTTTCTTGTCTGGTTTCCACTGTGTTTCCTCAAATTGTTTCTTAATTGCTCCACATTTAGAGTAGGAATGTTTTTTCCCCGTCTTTGAATGTTTTTTCCCCGTCTTTGAATGTTTTTTCCCTGTCTTTGAATGTTTTTTCCCCTCTTTGAAGGTTCCTTATGTTCAACTACCTTGCTGCTCTTCCCACCTGCCCTTTGAATTAGAAAACCAGCTGTAGAGGAGTGTCTGATGCTCTTTGGTCGCTGTCACTGTCTGCTTACGTTGTGCTTTTAGTTTAGTCCTGTCCGTTAATTAAACACAAAATGTTGGGGTGCAGACTTTGTGGGTCACGTGTGCGAGGATAACACGCTCCCTGTTTGCACGGGCTGTGATGGCACTCCTAAAAGAAATGAGAGGGACTGCTCTGTCTCTCAGGGAAGTCTGTAACTCAGGAACAGGATTAAACTGAACTCCACGGACTATCAGAAGGAAACCAACTGCTTGTTAGTCTGTGCAGTAAGAGGAGTATCCTGTGATATCCTACAGGAGATCTCTTCCCTGCTGAATGGTGCCTGAGCACACAAGCTGCAGTTCATCTCCCTGAAGCTCACCTCGAGGCTGGTGGTTTTTGAGCAAAGGGTTTAGTTGTGTGTGATGCAGAGCAGCGGCTCTTTCTCCTTAGCTTCATGGAGCTACAGGAACTCAGAACACGTAAGGATGGTGCAAAGCTATAGTAGATGCCAGCTTAGACCAGATCTCAACATCACACAATCATGCATCTTCTGGCTCCTAGCTATGCCAAGCAGCGTGACCATCCCAAACTAAGGAGAACATTGCAGGCATGAGCATCATGTTGTGTCTCTTTCTATGGCCAGGAGCACATGCTCAGGAGGAGTGTAATAGCAGAAAAGTTGGTAATGATACTTTCTGTGAACACTCTTCCAGCTTCTAACAACTTCTTATAGAACCATAGAATGGTTTGGGTTGGAAGGGACCTTTAAAAGTCATCTAGTCAAGCCCCCCTGCCATGAGCAGGGATGTCTTTCACTAGCTCAGACTGCTCAAAGCCCCATCCAAGCTGACCTTGAACACTTGTAATGATGGTGCATCCACAACTTCTCTAGGCAACCTGTTCCAGTGCCTCAGCACCCTCATAGTAAATAATTTCTGCCTTATTTCCAAATCTAAATCTACCTTCTTTCAGTGTAACCCTGGTACTCCTCGTCCTGTCACTACAAGCCCTAGTAAACAGTCTCTCCCTGTCTTTCTTACAAGCCCCCTTGATACGTTGCAAGACTGCAAAATGGTCTCTGTGGAGCCTTCTCCAGGCTGAACAACCCCAACTCTCTCAGCCTTTCTTCCCAAGAGAGGTGTTCAGTCCTCTGACCATTTTCATGGCCTTTCTCTGGACCCACTCTAACAGGTCTATGTCTTTCTTACACTGGGGGTCCTGGAGTCAGATGAGATACGTAGCTTGTTGCCCAGGGATTTCCAGAGCCAGAAGTAATATCTATTTGTTTCTCTTCTGTTAGTTTTTCCAGTTGACTCAGGTAAGCATTTATTATCCACAAAATGCTGTGGGAAGGAGCTCCATGACTTGGTCAAGCGTTATTTGAGGAGTCACTCCCTTTTTGCTGTTTGAATCTGCCACCTCCTAATTTCAATTGTGTCCTGGTGTGTAGCTGACCCAGAGCTGGTTCTGTTCAGCAGCTGGAACAGCGCTGGGGTTTGGGTTCAGCTGGGATTTGTTAGGAGAGAAACGCTGAGAACATCCCCATGGTTTTGGTTGTTGCTGGAAGTTGAAGGACTTTGTATTTTGCCAGTCTACAAGTGGAAGATCTAAGGAGGGGGCGAGGAATATTGCCATGGATCAGCTCCCTGGGCATTGGGCTCTGCCAAGGGGCTGTTCCATCTCCTGTCCCCCATGGGCAGGAGATTCATGAGGGACTCTTCCTCTCTTGCTCTCTCATTGGGCTGATTCTGGTCTGAAACATAGTCAGAGGGCCAAGGTGAAGCACCTCCGTGGAAAAAAAAAGAGAAAAAACCCAATTGCCTGATGCCAATTACATTTTTTTCCCCAGCCTCAGAATTGGCAGCGCCGAGCCTCTTGCTTACACTGTGAAGAATGACAACGTTTTTTGCGAACACAAATATGCAGTCTGAGTTTCCCCTCTCCCGGCACATACGCCAACCACCCACTTCTTGGCAGCTTCTCTCTGCTTACCAGGCAGCTGCTCTCACCAAGATTGGAGGATTTCCTCACGTACTGCTGTGTCTGCCTGCGAAAGGATCGCCTGGCATCGGGTGTGCTGATCACGTTCCCTACAGGGAAGCGCTGGAGGGGTTTTGATTTTTGGGTTTTGGGGGGTTTTTTTCCCCATTCTCCTCTCTCCCATTCACTTTGGGACAAGCGACCCTCATATAAGCAGATGTGGGTTTTGAGCACTGGGATTCACAACAAAATGCCACCAAAACATACTGGAGGGAGGATATTTTTCAGGCAGTCACAGCACACATGTTAGGATGAGCTGTTCCAGGAGAAAGTGAGTGTCTCCATCGCTGCAGGAGAGCTGGGGCTGAAACCATCAGGACTGTTTACAAAGCTAAAGCAAACTGCTGCCAGTACCTGATGGGTGTCTGTAGGGTGAACCCATGTTGGGATGATGAGGGGCCTGGAGCATCTCCCGTGTGAGGAGAGGCTGAGAGAGCTGGGACTGTTCAGCCTGGAGAAGAGCAGCCTGAGAGGGGATCTGATCAATGGCTATAAATACCTGAAATGTGGGGACCAAATGGATGGGGCCGGGCTCTTCTCGGTGGTGCCCAGTGACAGGACAAGGGGCAATGGGCACAAACTGGAACACCAGAAGTTCCAGACAAACTGAAGGAGAAACTTCTTTGGTGTGAGGGTGCCAGAGCCCTGGGACAGGCTGCCCAGAGAGGGTGTGGAGTCTCCATCTCTGGAGATGTTCAAACCCACCTGGACACTTTCCTGTGCAACCTGCTGTAGGGAACCTGCTTTGTCAGGGGGTTGGACTGGATGATCTCCTGAGGTCCCTTCCAACCCCACCATTCTGGGATTCTGGGATTCTGTGAGATGTTATAAATCTTTCTCTCCCTCTCTTCCTCACATCCAGGGTGGCTATTGGAAGTGACAGCTTCCTTCTGCTCTGGCTGTGTGTGCTTTATCCTCTTGGATGCACCGGCTACAGGAAATCTTACACGCTTATTTCTGGAGCATAAGGAGCCTGCTCTGTGCAGCTGGTACCCAGAGAGTGTGCAGTTGTTGAAGAGCCACAACATCTCTGCTGCTGGCGTTCTGCACAGCTTTGGCAGAGGTGTTGATGCTGCAAGTTAGAGACAGAGAGGGAGCAGATATGAGCTTAGCACTATGGTGTACACCTGGGGTCATCACCTATTGAAATCTTGTGGATGAAATTTGTTATAGACGAAATATGCAAATAAATGCAGCTTGGGAGAAAAGATTAAAAGGTGAGGCTTTTTCATAGATTCCAAACTAACAGATCTGTGAAACTCACTGCTTCTGGAAGGCCAACTGTGTCCTGGGCTGCATCAACAGAGGGGTGGGCAGCAGCGCCAGGGAGGGGATTGTCCCCCTCTGCTCTGCCCTTGGGAGGCCCCAGCTGGAGTTTTGGGTCCAGGATGTTGGAGTGGATCCAGAGGAGAGCCAGGAAGATGATCAGAGGGCTGGAGCACCTCTCTGCTGGAGAAAGGTTGAGGGAGCTAGGCTTGTTGAGCTTGGAGAAGAGAAGGCTCCAGGGAGACCTCACTGCAGCCTTCCAGTGCCTGAAGGGAGCTTAGAAACAGGAGGGAGAGAGACTTTGTCCATGGACAGAGAGTGACAGGACAAGGGGAGATGGTTTGAAACTGAGAGAGGGGAGATTGAGGTGAGATCTGAGGAGGGAATTTTTCACCCAGAGGGTGGTGAGACAGTGTCCCAGGTTGGCCAGAGAAGCTGTGGATGCCCCATCCCTGGAGGCATTCAAGGTCAGGTTGGATGGGGCCCTGGGCAACCTGATCTAGTGGCTGGCCACCCTGTCCACAGCAGGGGGGTTGGAACTGGGTGATTTTTCCAACCCAAGCTCTTTTATGGTTCTGTGATTGAAAATAGAACAAAAACCCCTGTCTCTTTCAGTTTGGATATCACTTGCAGTTGTTATAAGCTGTGTAAAATGAGAAGAGCTCCATAAGGACAAGACATAAGGATGCAAAGAAATCTCTAGTTGGGTTCATGTGAAATTTATTCCCATGAATTTATGTAGCAAGATTAACTGATTTGTCAGGAAAGCATGGGACAGCTTTGCCAGTATATGGGATTGGTCATAGCATCAGAGAATAACAGAATCGTTAAGGTTGGAATAGACCTTGAAATATGAAGTTCTTCACTGCCAGGGACACAAATGCAACATGGGGATGTTCTCAGCATTTCTCTCCTAACAAATCCCAGCTGAACCCAAACCCCAGCACTGTTCCAGCTGCTGAACAGACCCAGCTCTGGGCCAACTCACACGAGGACAACTGAGGATAAAGGAAGTTGAGATCTGATGTGAATAGTGGTTGAAGGAAACAACAATGACCTGACCTCTGTCTTTGTCTCTGTGCTGGCTGATGACCTAGGTGCCAATCGCTTCTACGACAACATTGAGGACATGATTGGCTTCCGGCCATGGCCCTTGATCAAGATATGCTGGCTGGTGTTCACCCCAGGTCTGTGCTTGGTAAGTGCAATCATGACAACATGGCATATTACTCTGGGTCCCTGGGTTCTCAGTGGAAAGGGTTGATTTGTTTTCAAGGTGCTGCTGTTATTTTGAAACTGATATGAAGAAGCAGAAGCTTGTCCACAGCTGAGGTGGTGATTTATTTCCTTCTTAAATCCTTATCTTTTACCTGGAAGATTAATTGAGCCTGAAAAGCCGCTTGTTTACTGTGAAGGCAAAGGGAAATACATCCTCAAAGTCTGGAGAGGTTTGGTCAAATTACTTTTGAATACAAGACCAGTGGGAATTACCCTGTCCTGAAATACTTGCTTCAGCCTGTGTTCCTGAGACCTCCCATGGTTCAGGAATATCTTTCCCTGGCCATTTGCTTTCTTAAATCTCTTTTAAAACTTCTGTGACAACTGTGTTTAAAGAAAATGCACCCTAAGTCAGGCAAGGTCATGTCTGGTTTGAGTTTATGTCAGATCTTGGTCCACTGACTTTTACGTGACTTCTGAGCCAAATTCTGCTCCTGCATCTGATGTTGAGAGTGGTTTTCTTTGACCTCAGTGGGAACACAGATGAGATCTATAGCTACAGCTTACAAAATATTTCTAGGCTTTTAACCTCGGCACTGGCCCAGGAAGAAGTCCCTGCTCCAGCAAAAGTTGAATATCAGGGAAATTTTCAAAGCAAGCCTGATCCAGCCCAAATAATCTGAGAGCTCTGTGGCTGGAGAGCCCCCAGAGGGGTAAATCTCTGCCTGTGTGGTACTTCTGGAGGGCTTCTGCCAGGGACAACAACAACAGTGCCTGACTTTGAGATGAATAAATGGCTGTGTCAATGTTGCTGGACCCTCAAAGCTGCTGCCACCTTTGCTGAGGTTGGACACTTAAGAAGCCTGAAGGATTTACAGTGCAGAGACACCTGGCCCTGGCTCTAAGATAACCCCTCCTGTGCTCAGCATGCACCAAGCTCTGCCTCACTGCAGCTAGCAAGGTCCATGTTAGCTCCTCCAGACATCACACTCATTGGCCACCCAGCTGGTCCTTGCAAGGTGGCCAGCTTGCCTGGCTTTGGGGCTCCCTTTGCTCTGGCTACATCTGTGTTTTCTGTTCCTCAGGCCGTCTTCTTATTTTCCCTGATCAAGTACACACCCTTGAAATACAACAATTCCTACGTGTACCCGCCCTGGGGCTACGTGGTGGGCTGGCTGATGGCACTCTCCTCCATGGTCTGCATTCCTCTCTACGCCATCTTCATCCTCCTGAAAACCAAAGGACCCCTGAAGCAGGTACTGGGATTGCAGTCACTGGGCAAGTTGCTGCTGCTTCCCCCAGACAGCTCTTGGGAAGGGTCCCAGGGAAGATGTACATGGCACATTTCTCCTCTGAGAAGGCAAGTGGGCTGAGAGTGGCCCTGACCCCAAATGCCCCATAGCTCTTGCTAGCAATTTGGAGGGTTTGGAGAGTCTCAGTACAGCTTCCAGGGTGAGCATCATATGCTCAGAGTCTCCACCTCTAGGTTGGCCATGAGGAAAAGGTTCTTGAGGCAGAGTGTGGTGGAGCACTGGCACAGGCTCCCCAGGGAGGTGCTCATGGCACCAAGCCTGACAAGATTACATCAGCATTTGGCCAACATGTGCCCTCAGGGACATGGTCTGAATGTTGGGCTTGTCCTGTGCAGGGACAGGAGTTGGACTCGATGGTCCTTGTGGGTCCTTTCCAGCTCACAACGTTCTGGGATTCGATGATTCCCGTGAGATGTGGCACCACTGTGCTCAGTGCAACATGGAGACATACACAGAGCATCTGTAATGCTGGGTGGCAGAGGACTCCTCAGTGTGGGCTACCTGAGGCCACAGGCTGATTGGTTTGGTTTATGGTTCAGGTGGTCCTGCTGGCCACCTAAGTGAAGATGGCATGCCACCACCTTTGCCTCCTCTTTTGTAACTAACTAGTCCCAGTGTGAACCAGGTACAAACCAGGATCCATTTTGCCTCTACTCCTTGTCCCTTGTCCTTGCTCCCCTTTCAGTCCTGGATCAGGACCATGTTATTTTCTCTGAAGAAATAATATGTGGTTATTAAAGAGGACATGCTAACAGAGCTGTAAAGGTCTACCCTATGCCATGCCCAAGCCTGTCCTCTTTCACTGTATCAAGGGAGATGGTGTCATAGAGATGACCCCCCACCTGACCCATGAATAAAGACCTCAATGATGTACAGTGCATATAAATTTCTGCACAATTTCCTTTCTTGTCCTTCTTTATCCTCACTGACAGCAGGCTCATCTGCAGCTGCTTGGAGTGGGGAGCAGCTGAACTGGGGATGGGAGCATCCCTGTGGCTGTGGTGTAGGTGAGACACAGTGTGGGACCATGAGGAGGAGGAATGCGTGCTGCCAACACAACCAGGGACAGGCTGGGTGCAGGATGTCCTCGCTGGCTCTGTTGCCTCAGGGAAGGTGAATCCGTGCCCACTGGCTGGGAGATGTGACTTAATAGAGAGTGACAGGAGTTGTGACAGAGCTGGCTAATGCCCATCTCAGGCTCAGGAGAAGGTACAGTGCGATGCCCAGACAGGAACAGTGGTGATGAAAGTCTTCAGTGACACAGTGAGGGAGGCATAAGCTGTGCAGGCAGGGAGATGGAGAAGTATGACGCTATGAAATACTTCCTGTTTAGCTGCCTCTGGCCCTTGAACCTCCTGGTTGCCATGCCTGGTTGCCACCTAGTTGGTGGCCATGAAGTGATGACAAGCTTGGGAGGGAGCTGGGAGCTGTACAGCTCCCTGTCTGAGGAACTGGAAAAAAATCCAGTTAATAGAAAAACATTTCTACCAGAAATAAATCTGTGAGGAGTCCTGTACATTGGGTTGTCCATCCATGGCCTGGGTTTGAGCCCAGAGGTGGAGCAGTTGCCAGTGCCAGCAGTTACAGCCAGCCTGCTCTCCTTCTTCTCCCTCTCACAGCCATTCAACAGCAGAGGAGCAGGGAGCTGGGACCATTTACCTCTCTAGATGCCTTTGCCCCCAGCGATGGTTGTGGATCACTATTGAGTGTCAGTTTGGTGATCAGCTTAATTAACAGAGACTTCTTCTCCGCAGAGGCTGACACAGCTGATTTCCCCAGCGGAGGATCTGCCCCAGCCAAAGAAGCACATGGTGGGTCTGTCCAAACTGAAGTGTGAGGAATGGTCTCCTCCAGTCCTGGAGGTGCTCAACATCACAGAGAGAGAAACCCACTTATAAGGCATCAAGGATATCTCCTCCATACCCTGGACTGATTTGCTCTCTCTTTCCCAAAGTGGTTTCTTTTCTCCCCTGTGCTCTTCCCTTCTCTCCACGTCTGAGACAGAAGCATCTGGGACATCTTCTCCGTCCAGCCAGCTGGTTGCACCCACCAGAGACAACAATTCTTTTGACTCCCTGGAGACAACTCTCCCTCTCAGCAGCTGGGGAGAGAGCAACATGCTTTTGTCAGGAGTGGCCTGACACTGACACTGGTGGGGAAGAGAAAAACAATGCATTAACAACAAAAACAAACAAAAACAATAGTGGTTGTGTTGGGAGGAGAAAAGGAAACCACAGTGGTGAGAGAGAGCAGAGAATAAAGGTGTGCAGGTTGAAAGTTAGGGGTGACTTAGTTTAGGACAAGAGGAAATGGGCTCCAGTTGTGGCCAGGGCAGTTGAGATGGGATGTGAGGAAGAATTTCTTTGCTGAAAGGGTTCTGAGGCATTGGAAGGGGTTGCCCAGGGCAGTGGTGGAGTCCCCATCCCTGGAGGGATTTCAGAGTGGTGTAGACACAGTGCTGAGGGACATGGGTTAGTCGGGGACTGGTCAGTGTTGGGTTCATGGTTGGACTCCATGATCTTCAAGGGCTTTTCTGATTGAGGCTATTCTGTGGCAAAAGTAACTTGGTTCAGAAGTACAGAAGAAGCTGGAGGATGACAAAGGAAAGTGCACTGCCAGGTCACCTACATAGGAGGGAGAGCCAACCAGGAACATCTCACAGGCAATGATAGAAGGAGGCTGCGCTGTTAGTAGTTACGGCTTCAGTTGTCACCAGAAGGGAAGAGAGTGACAGGGTGTTTGATGCAATCACAGTTGATGGATCTCAAGGCATTCTCAGGATGGAAATGGAGTGAGGAATAACTATCTAGAGGACTCGCTTTTGGTCAAAACTACATGGCCAAGTAAAAAAAAAGCATCTGAGAGTGAAACAGCTGAATATTTGATAATTCTTTCAGAAAATTCATGGAATGTAGGAGAAGTCTCAGAGCAGTTGGTTAAAAAAAAAGAAAGAAAAAAGCAAAAAAGAAAAGCTGCAGCACAGCAGGGAGAAACGAGAGCCTGGGGGCTGCACGCTCACAAATTTAACTGCACTGCTGGGGCATTTTGTAGAGGAATTAATGAAGGACTTGACGAGCTGGAGTCTGTGCTGCAGAGTAGTGGGAGAAGGATTGTCCTCCCTCGGCTTTGCTGCAGATCGCTCCTCAGGGGATAAGGAAGACATAATCGGGTGCAATAATCATAAACTCAGGCGAGACAGAGCGATAATGAATAGGTAAGATGGGTTCATTGGAAGCAGATTGGGTCGAATTAAAGGTCTCTCGTTGCCAGGGTGGTCACGAATGCGAGGCGATGGCTGGGAGGGAGGCGGTAACCACACAGCTTTGTCCTGTGGAGGTTGGGGATGTAAAACTCACTGCCAAAACCTGCTGGAACACCTCTCAGAACTGCACAGTTAAAACCACGGGAAAAGGCAGCGGCAGGATCTCGGCAGGAGCTTTGTCGCGGTCGAGGGCATACGCGTCGCTGGGCGGCTGTGTTGCGATAGTAGCACATCAAACCAGGCTGGAGAATGGCCATTAAAAAGGATCAGAGATGCCACAGGCTCCTTTCCCTTGTTTGTCGTCCCAAGTAATTGCTTTTCCCTGTGCTACGTGGAGATAAACCTCCAGAACTGAAAGTAAAAGGGGGGAAATCTGGCCTCATCTGTGCAATGCGGTACCTATTGCAATTGCTATGGGAACCTTCTCTGCTCTGCTTTCCTGTGAGTTCCACTGGTGGATTAACATAGGGCAACATTTTCCCCGTTTAATTTCCTTTCCTTTAAACAATTAAAAAATGAAAATTGTTGGTGCAACGAACACTGAAAGTCGAGTATCAAAATTTGGAGCTCTCTGGGACATCGTCGTTTGTTTGGAGATGATTGACTGTAAAAGGTGGAGATAGCTGGCAAACCTCATCCTTATTCCCTGCAAAGAGCTGCAACACCACATAAAACATCCTTTATTTTGCTTTTATTTTTTTAAAAAAAGTTGAATGTCATGTTGCAGCAACAGTCTTCAACAGGATTTTGACCTGAGCCAGCAGTGTGTGACTGCAGCCCAAAGGCCAACTGTGTCCTGGGCTGCATCAACAGAGGGGTGGGCAGCAGGGACAGGGAGGGGATTGTCCCCCTCTGCTCTGCCCTTCTGAGGCCCCAGCTGGAGTTTTGTGTCCAGGCCTGGAGCCCCCAGCACGAGGAAGGTGTGGAGCTGTTGGAGCAGGTCCAGAGGAGAGCCAGGAAGATGATCAGAGGGCTGGAGCACCTCTCTGCTGAGGAAAGGTTGAGGGAGCTGGGCTTGTTGAGCTTGGAGAAGAGAAGGCTCCAGGGAGACCTCACTGCAGCCTTCCAGTGCCTGAAGGGAGCTTAGAAACAGGAGGGAGAGAGACTTTGTCCATGGTCAGAGAGTGACAGGACAAGGGGAGATGGTTTGAAACTGAGAGAGGGGAGATTTAGGTGAGATATTGGGAGGGAATTTTTCACCCTAAGAAGGCACTGTCCCAGATTGTCCAGAGAAGCTGTGGCTGCTCCTCCCTGGAAGTGTTCTCGGCCAGGCTGGATGAGGCTTTGAGCAACCTGGTCTAGTGGAAGGTGTCCCTGCTGATGGCAGGGGGGTTGGATCTCAATGAGCTTTAAGGTCCCTTCTGACCCAAACCAGTCTGTGATCCTATGAAATAAGAGACAGTAGCCAAGTGACGGGTGCACAGCAATCAAGGGCCAGGAAAGAAGCAGTCTGCAGTCAGGAGGGTATGGAGAGCCTCAGGTCCTCTTGCTGTTCTTTGCTTTTGCAGTGATAACACTGCAAGTGTCTTAGCTAGAAATAAATCACTTTTCAGTTTTGAGCACAAACATGGAGCTGTGTTATTGTAAATAAATACTTCATGAACTGGTGCCTCCGTTGTTTCTGTATAATCTGATAGTTGTGTCCCACCTCTGGCAGGAGGCAGCACATTTTAATAAAGTCAGAGGAGGTATTGCTGTCTCCATTGAAAGCAATTGCAAAATTCCCAGGATCAGGAAATTAAACCAGATGCTTTGGATGGGATTGATGGCTGAACATGAGTCAGCAGAGTGCTCAGGTGGCCAAGAAGGCCAACAGCATCCTGGCCTGGATCAGCAATAACGTGGCCAGCGGAACCAGGAGGGAGGAGATTTTGTTTCCTCTGTAATTGTTGATAACATGCCAAGACATGATGCAGCTGCAGCTGAAATCCAAAGGAAGTTCTAAGGTGGTCATACTGTGCTGCTGTTTTTCCTTCTTTTTCCAGGAAAATCACTGTATGTACAAGCAAGGACAGACATCCATCAAGCACCTAATCACCACTTCTGGGTTTTCAGGCTTTTTTTCATTAAAAAGGACATTTTCTGCCCCTCTCTCCAGAGAGGAAAGCCAGGCAAATAGTTTGTAAAAAAATAAATAGAGCCAAAAGGTCTTATATTTTTCTTCTTCTGTCTTCAGTCTCTGTTTCTTTCCTTCTCATTTTTCTTGTTCCCTTCCCTTCAGCCTTCCCTCCCTTCTTCCTTCAACAGTGGCAAAGGGAAAAAAAAAAGATAAGAAAATGATTTTTGAAAACAAATGTCTTGATTTTCCCTTGATCCTGTGCATGTATCACACCTTGCCAAGAGCCAGGAGAGGACAAAGGGCAGTAGGGACTGAGCTGGAGGAAAAGGGGCATTTTTAGTTGTGAAAACCCTTAGAAGAGCAGGGAAGACTGGTTTCTGAGATCTTAGGTTGTGTTCATGTTGTTGTGTGAGTTATAGGTGCTCCACAGTGGCTGTGTTGGTTTCTGCTTCCACCTGGGGACTTTCCTGAGCTTTTGCTTCCCTGGTGCACAGCTGGAAGGGTTTGGTGAGATGCTTCCCAGGTCTTGAAGGGAGGTGGGCCTTGCCCAGGTACCTTCTAGTGAAAGGTGTCCCTGCTCTTGGCAAGGGGGTTGGATCTCAATGAGCTTTAAGGTCCTTTCCAACCCAAACCAGTCTGGGATTCTATGAAATAAGAGACTTGGGTGCACTTTGCTTTATTAGGTTATACGTGCTCTTACTAATTAAGCTAAGTCAGGTTTGAGCAGGGTAAGAGAGGAATGATGTTCATCAAAGGAGAAGATAAAATAATATAAGCTTTCAAACAGTAAGGACCAATCTAAGACCTGAGAGGCTGAGGAGATGTATGTGCTGCTATCCAGCTCCCTCCACAGGGCTGCAGGGAAGGGCTGAGGCATTAAAGTAAAAGAATTTATTCCTGAATCTCTTGCTGGGGCCAAGGGAAGGCAAGAAACAAGTCTAACAGTGCCTGGGGTGGGGGCTGTGGGGATTATGTTTTGCTTTGTTTTGTTTTTAAACCCAGAATTAAGCCCTGCCTCCTCGGCTGCTCTTGGAGCACTGTCCTGGCTCTATTTTGAATCCTTGACCCATCATGTTCTCTGCCGAGGAGGACATGTATTTTGGGTTTGTCAACCCTGTGCTTGGAAAGCTATGTGGAAAGGGAAGGGGTTCCTGGGGAGAAATGCTCTCAATGGCTGTGCAAAGCCAGTCGTGGGCCACTCCATCCTGTCTTGCCTTTGGTGACAAGTCAAGACCATGCTGTGAAATGGCCTCTTGATTTTTTTTCCACCTTTTATTTTTCACAGTCTGTAGAATATTTTCTTGGGCAGTCAGGACAGGGAACTTTACCCACCTAGGATGACTGCTCTGGACCTGTGGTGTGCTCATGCTTGTTGGTTATTTGCCAATGGCCACTAGACTTTTCCAAAATCTGTTTTATTGAGTGTGAGGCTTTTGTTGTGCCGTGGTGTAGACAGTGGACTCTGGAGAAGGATGAGTGATGACAGGCAATCTGGTGCCTTTCTCAACCTCGTATTACAACAGGAGATGAAATGAGCTGCTTTTTCTCATGGAAGAATAAACCCACCCCCCAACAAAAACCAACCTGTCATCTTCCCATACCCTGCAGAAGGGCCATCACAGCATCATGCAACACAAACCTCCCTCCCCACGCACTAGCTTTGAAGTGGAGATGACCTAAGAGCTGGAGCCTGGTGTTTCTTGACCAGTCTGTCCAGGAGCAGATGGCTTTGTGCTGGGAAGCTGTAAGCTCCACACATAGGAGCTGCTCTAGAGAAATCCCACTAGTTCCAAGGCACAGCAGTGTAAATCAGAAGCCTTGGGTTAGGCAATTGAGGACAGCGAGAAGCAGCGTGGTAACGGGAACTGGCCCAG
>NW_010332546.1:0-8443 GCF_000700745.2 Antrostomus carolinensis | reverse complement strand
GGATCGGGATATTTAAATTATCCCCGATATCTGATCGGGACAGGAAGAAAAAACAACCAAACAAAAAAAATCAAACCCATCACCCAAAGACATTGTTTCTAAAAATCGTAACAGTGGGATACAGATTCTGATTTAGTGAGAGCCTTACCCGGGGAAAGGGGAATCAGACCATATCGCAGTAAAAAGTTGGAGGTAATTTGAGTCTTTTCAGGTTTTTCAGCCCACCTTGCTGTGCCTTGAGAGCTTGCTTGAGACAAATTAGCTCAGCACCTCCTCAAGAAGCTGGTAAGGGCTGAAGCCTACTTCAAAGCCTTTTACAGCAGTCTATATTGATGTAGTACCAACATCTCCTATGTTTAAGTGTTCAACCACTGGTGACTCCAATAGGAAATGAGTTTCATGCTGGGTATCATGCACTTAAAATCATTCCTTCTCCTCCAAGGCACAGTCAGTGTACATGATGGACTCAATAACAATCAGTCTTCCTCGCTGTCAGCTCCAAAACTGTAGCTGGGCTTTCCCCTGCCCAATAAAAAAGGATTATCTGTACAGCATTCCAGTTTTGAAACCTGAAACTCTGTCCAGGACTATTGCCATCAGAGAAGACCATTGCCTACCAAATGATAGCAAGGATAGTTCACTTACAACACAGACCCATGTTGGAAGACAGTAGGATTAGGCCTAGGGAAAGAACTGAAATTCAGACACACTGGGATATTGCCTAACCAGTTTCTATTGATCTAGATGAGCTTCTTTCCCCATTCTAGTTCAAAGTTTAATATCACCATATCACCAAGAATAGACATACACAGCTTAAACATCCTTCAAGTAACAGGAAATATCAAATGCAAATCTTCTTTCTAAGGGCTGACAGCACATACCTACAAAGCTTTTTCCATAAACCTTGATATCCTGAGCTCTGGCAAAAGACAGCCAGTAATAACAACCAGTGTTAATTAAAAAAAAAAAAAAAAGGCAAAACTTCAACTTGGTTTTGACACTCTTCTGTCTTCTAAAACAAGCCATAACAGTGAGGTTCTTCCATGCTTTTGAAGATGAAGGCAGGAAAGAAAAGTCTGAAATTATGACACTGATGGGAAGACCTGAAAAACTTGTAGACATCAACAGCAGATGAGAAGGATGAGGCATACTGAGCATCCTTTACAGCTCTCTTGCAGACTGAAAAAAAAAAAATCCCTGAGAAAAGCACCTCGAATTCAGAAAGGAACATGCAGCCATAGCAGGACAAAAGAAAGGAAAGAAGATGCATGAAGATAAGAATAAGACAGCTCTTTAGCTCTGGTGAATACACAGGGCAAAAATGATGCAGCAAACAAAGATTCCCATAGAGGAATAAAAGCATAGTTGCTTGCAGATAATGAGGAGGAGAATTAAGCAGGATAAGGAAATGGGATAGCCAGAAAGAAAGGAGCAGCAAGCCTGACAGGAGAAGAAGGAGAAAGAGAGGCTGTATGAAGGAAAAAAACAATATAAAAAAGACAGAAGAGTGATAAGGGAGACAACTGAAAATCCACTACTAAACCAGGGAGAGGCAGATTTACATGACAGAGGACTCTGTTTAAAAACAAACAAACAAACAAAAAGGAAAATCTATCACTAGAGAAAAAATTTCTGAAGACAAGAGTGTTGGCAGTCAGCCAGGAGCAAGCCATGATGCAGAGAAGAGGGTGAAATGAAGCACATGGAGACAAAAGAGCAAGCACGGAAGAAAAGCTCACCCATAAATATGGTCAAGAGTTGGAGAGCAAAGTGAGAATTACCAAGAGTCAAGCAGAGCTACACTGCACAAAAGATTAACAAGAAAAAGAATTTGTCAGTTATGTAAATAAGAAGATAAGGAAATAAAATCTAGGTGATTACTGCCTAGCACCTACTGCCTGGGTGCTAGGCAGTAAGCAGAAAAGAGAGGAACAACAACAACAACAAAAAAGATAAAATAAGTAGTTTGGAGCATCCTGCTTGAAAACTCTGCCAAGCTTTCCATAAAGATGGCAGTAAGTCTATAGCAAAGGCAAGGCAGCCCATGGAACTGAAAGCACTGAAAACAAGGAAGCTATCTCACTCAAAGTGGAGCCTAAACGCACAAAGCTTCACAGACTCAAACTGAGATGTATGGACAGCTCCAACTTAGTGTTACAAGAGGACCAGCAGATGCAAACCTGTAGGGAGGTGATAATCATCATATAACAACAATTTGGAATACGGTGGAGAAAAACAAAGTTAAAAATACATTTGCCCCTTCTGAAATACAGTAAGAAGAAGTCTGGGTACATTGTTTAGATCTATACCAGGCACCAGAACAACTTGTGGGAGGGCATAATAAGACACATTTTAAAATAAGCATAGATAAAACACAGCCCGGGCCTTCCAGAATTTGAACGCTCCACTCTCCTTTGGTGGTATGCCTAACTGTCTCCCCATCCAGATTTCAATGAAGCATGCAAAACGGCTTTATGTGGGAAGCTAACTGTTAAGCTGGCAAGAATCAGTACAAGAGATGAAAAGTGAGGAAGGAGTTTGCAAAAAGGGAGATGACAGCAGGTTGCAGAGTGAAGGTAACAAACAGGGTTCTCTGAGGAGCAGAAGGCAAAATGGTATTGTAAACACAGAGTTGGTTCAAAATACCAGAAAGGCAAACCTGAACCATCTTGAGTTGGAACCATCTTGACTGGAATAACAGAAACTGGGGGAAAAATCAGCCAAAGGGGAAAGGTCATCAGTGCCACCAACAGTCAGCCCACAGCTGGGAACAAAAGTGGATGACAAACAATGAGGTGCACTAGGTATGGATACAGCCTCCTGTGGCAAGGACCTAGGTAAAAAACAAACACAAATTCTAGGATAGTTGGACAAGGACTTTCCACTAGACATCAGGAATCTCTAATACCATCATCCAAGACCTTGGTAAGACCATGAAAGATGCAGCATACTGTCCTGGTTATACACTTAAGGATGAACTTAAACTGCAGACTGTAAACGGTTTTAATTTTAAAAAAAAATTAAAAATAATTGTCCTCTTTAGTCTAACAAAATTAAAACTCAGAGGGGGTATGTTTGCTGTCTATAAATACATCCAAAGAGGAAACAGCAGAGAAGGAGAAGAGCCATTTAAGTTAAAGGACAATGTTGGCACAGAACAAATGTGTGCAAGCTGCCACAAAATACATTTAGCACTGAGACAGTAGGGAGATTTCTAACTATCAGAGCCATCAGGCTCAGGCAGCCAAAGACTTCAAGCAAAAAGTGGGAGTTGTTCATGAGTGTCATGATAGGGACATGATGTCTGCAGGACCAGAAGCCTTCATGGATTAACTTATGAAGTCCCTTGTGTTCCATTATTGGCTAACAATTTCCACCCTTCTTTAACCTTATAATATTTGCAGTGGTGCTGCAGACTCTCA
The DNA here is from genome assembly GCF_000700745.2 of Antrostomus carolinensis. NCBI lineage: Eukaryota > Metazoa > Chordata > Aves > Caprimulgiformes > Caprimulgidae > Antrostomus > Antrostomus carolinensis. Next base: position 5,021 of record NW_010332546.1, on the reverse strand, counting down.
TACAGTGAATTTAAGTCCCTTGACAAAAGGTTACCTTTCACCAAGCCCTTAAACACAGTCTACAAATGTCCCAGGGACTCAAGAAAAGCCCAGTGCTGTCCTGCCATCCCCCCACAATACTTGTAACACACAGACCAGGAAAGTCAGGATCTGAAACAGAAGATGGCAGGCTGCAATACTGGCTCCTTGAGGAAACAAGGAATGCAGCTCTGGCAAGAATTGAATTAAAGACTACACTCAAAACAGCCCTGAGATTCACCGTGGAGGAGCAGTGCTGCTGGAGCCATGCTGGCTTGGCCAGCACACAGCGCTTCCCAGGTGGCTCACCCTGAGGACCCTGGCAGCCAGGCAGGGGGCTGAGAAGGAGGCAATCTAGTAGCCAACAAGAAAGACCAAGAGCAGTGCTGTGTCTTCAATTAACCTGTCACTCCTTGGAGAGTCAACTACCCCCAGCAGCTGCTCTAATGGTCAAAAAGGACAGCGTGTCCCCTGTCCCACCAACTGCTGCTCTTTCAGGTCTGCTGGCTTCATTGCTCACCACTCACTAACCTACACCTATAAGTGATCTCAACTGACATGAAAAAGAATGCACTTTGATAGGGATCACTTGCAATTTTAAGAGCTAGGGATTAAGACCTTTCAGAGGGACAAGGTGTGATAGGCAGCTAGGACAGCAGTTTTGTTACCAAGCCAGAGCAGGAGCCATGGCTCTCTACACTAAGCACTCAGGCAGCAGGGAGGCACTTCCCAGGCTGCAGATCTGTGTAGGAGAAATCTCTCATCGTGAAGGCAGGCTCACCATGCACTTTGCTTTCAAGGACTGAGACAGATTATTTGTTGTCCCAACATATGCAGCCAAAAGAAGAAATCATGATTCAAGAGAGCTACACCTTCCCACCACATCTTTTTTGCTACAGGGGTTTGATGGATGGACCATTTGGTGGATAAGGAACTGGCTGGACGGTCGCACTCAAAGAGCTGTGGTCATCAGGTCAAAGTCCGGGTGGAAACCAGTGACAAGTCGTGTCCCTCAAAGGTCAGTATTGGGACCAGTGCTGTTCAATATCTTTGTCAATCTTCCAATACCTGAAGAGGCTTACAGGAAGCTGGGGAGGGACTTTTTACAAAGGCAGGTAGTGATAGAACAAGGGGTAATGGCTTTAAACTGGAAGAGGGGAGGTTTAGATTAGATATTAGGAAGAAATTCTTTCCTGTGGGGGTGGTCAGACACCGGCACAGGTTGCCCAGAGAAGCTGTGGCTGCCCCCTCCCTGGAAGTGTTCAAGGCCATGTTGGATGAGGCTTTGAGCAACCTGGTCTAGTGGGGGGTGTCCCTGCTGATGGCAGGGGGGTTGTAACTAGATGATCTTTAAGGTCCCTTCCAGCCCAAACCATTCTATGAAAATGACCCTCTGGCTTCCAAGCATCATGTTCAGTATGCAAAGCTAGAAGTTGCACTACCAACATGCTTCCCCATGTGTTGTTTATTATTCATAACTCTCCCGTGTTTCAGTGTCACTCTGAGTTAGAGCAATTTTTCATATGGTTATTTAGTGCTTTGCACTGTGGCACATTTTCGGTAAGAGGATACTTTATAGACACGCTTACACACGTACACACAGAGTAAGGTCATTAGCATGTCATACATGTTGAAATTCAACTGTCTTTGGATAAATTGTCTGAAAACACAGTAACAAGGTTGTTACATTAATAATAATAGATGTCAGGTTCTATAAAATACTCTTATCACATCTATATCTTGTACTGAATAATCTGTTGATTATTTAGTTGGAACTACTGTAGAAAATGACTGACCTACCAGCTTAGATCAAGATCACTGGAGAGTTTTCTGGATCCCAGAGGGTACTGCTAATCACTTCAGTCCTAGAGGGTAGCTCCTTCAGATGGATGCCCATCTGAATGTTCATAGCTGATATATGTGTGTCTGATTGGTCAGCCAGGTCTGCCTGCTGAAAAAAGAGTATCCATGTGCAACAGAAGATAACAGAACTGCCAGCACTTGGCCACATTAGTCTGTCACCTAAATCAGCCGCAGGCAAGTTGATCTGTCAGTCTCAGTTAATAGCAAAGCCGGGACCTGATGGAACTGTACTACAGCTGCTGACATATAGTATCATAGAATCATAGAATGCTGTGAGTTGGAAGGGACCCACAAGGATCATCGAGTCCAGCTCTTGTCCCTGCACAGGGCAATCACAAGATTCAGACCATGTGTCTGAGGGCACATGTTGTCCAAATGCTTCTTGAATATTGTTAGGCTTGGTGCCATGACCACCTCCCTGGGGAGCCTGTTCCAGTGCTCCACCACCCTCTGGGTGAAGAACCTTTTCCTAATGCCCAACCTAATCCTCCCCCGGCACATCTTCCTGCTATTTCCCCTGGTCCTATCATTGGTCACCAGAGGGAAGAGATCAGTGCCTGCCTCTCCTCTTCCCCTTGTGAGGAAGTTCTAGACCACAGTGAGATCTCTCAGTCTCCTCTTCTCCAGGCTGAACAAACCAAGCAACTTCAGCCTCTCCTCGTACGGCTTCCCCTCTAAACCCTTCGCCAATTTAGTGGTCTCCTCTGGACATTCTCCAGTAGCTTTTTATACTGTGTCACCCAAAACTGCCCCCAGTACTCGAGGTGAGGCCGCACCAGTGCAGAGTAGAGCAGGACAATCACCTTCTTCGACAGCTTGCAATGCAGTGCCTGATGCACCCCAGGACACGGTTGGCCCTCTTGGAGTAGGTGCCACATGTTTTGTCTCTGGGTGTTAGTTTTATATTCAGGCTTTGTTAGTCAGATTTCCCTTTTTGATTGCCCAAATCAAAATTTGTCACAGTTGTTTTCAAGGATTATTTTGGTGGACTTCAGAACAGGTATGTAAGGTTTTGTGGGACAACACTAGCCTGGGATATGTGTTCCCAATGCTCTCCTCAAGACCATAGAGTGAGCTTTCTGTGTCTTACACGGCAAGTAATTTATGGCCAAGTCATGCCTCCAAAGAGGAGTGGGGAGCTTTGGTCTACGGTTTCATTTAGCTCACAGAGGAGCTAGGAGGTTGTGCTTGCTGGGTGCTGGCTGGGAGTGGGCACTGTCAGGACTGGCAATGCAGTCTTGCTTTGTTCAGTATGCACAGAGCTGGACGTTTGCAGTAAGGTGCAGGTCAGCCTCTTAACTTTTAGTGGTGACTCAATGGCACAAAGGGTGACAGAAGTATTAAGTAGTAGCTCTCTGGGCTGGAAACTAAACTGTGTATTTGTAAAATACACTGAGATCTTCAGCTTATGCCACCAAAGTGCAAAGCATTGCATTATTTTATTTTCTGCCTCTCCTCCTACACTGCATTTATGGTAAGATGCATGTGTTGTTATTTCAGTGCCAGTTTGATAAATGGATGTCATAGCTTTGACTGTTCAGTCATGATGGCTGTGTAACCTCCCATAACTTACTGTGTTGCCTACTACTAGATTTTTTTTTCTGTTTCTATAGGCGACATCGTGGACTGCAAAATGTTTTTACAAAAACTGCTTTACACATGGTTATTAAGAATATATTAGAAATTAGAAGTCTGAAACTCTGAAGATGGAATTTATCATGTTTCTTTCTGGTCCTTCCTCTCTTCCATTTGCAAGGTCCATGAGTGTGTTCGTTTGTGTTTGAGGCCTGCTGTTTTCCCACTTTGACAGTATTTTACATGGAAGACTCATCTCTGTAGGGAATCTATAGGAAATACTTTAAGAGAACACATGTTAGGAAAGGCCCTATATCAGGCTTCAAGTTTGGAACTAACTGGTGGATGAACACTGATGAAAATGCAGTGTCTAGAGATGCTGCTTCAGTGGGTGACATTTAAAACGACACAGCAGAGAGGCTGGGAAGAGAACATAAGGAGTTAAGATAGAGAATGCAAACCCTATGCTAGAAGCTGGAGGTGTGTAGTTGTCATGGCAGCTGTTAGCCCTAGGAGTTTTAGATTAAGGGAAGAAGGGTTTGAGAAATTAGGGGTATTGATATAAGAAGATCATTTGCACTATAGGATCATGGGATAATTTAGATTGGAAGGGACCTCGGGAGGTGTGTAGCCTGACCTGTTCAAAGCCAGGACATCTCTGGGGTCAGACTGGGATGCTCAGGGCTTTTTTCAGTCCCTGTATCAGCAGCATTTGCCTGTGGTTGCTTAATCTAATAAATTAAACCTGTTTTTTTCAGAGTGTGCTTGTTTCTTGGCTCTGTTCCCTTGTCCTGGCTTCAGGTGATGCTGGGGCATCTGAGAAGACCTGTTCAGGGCCCTATGAAGAGTCTTTGTTACCATTTTAGTTTAAAAGCTCCAGGATGCTAATGAAAAAGAGTGGTTTCTCTGTGCAGTAGGATTTAATCTTTTCAGTCAAGTGGTAATTATGTGAGGAGTGTTCTTTGCTTACAGGGCTGTAGAATAGGGCACAAGATACTGTGAGGAGAGGTCAGATGTTTGCTGTGGCATTTGTAAAATTGATTTTTTGGTATTATTTGATAAATTACTTAAACAAGGACATCTTTCCTTTGCTTATTTCTCAGAATTGTTCAATTATAACCAATTTGCATAAAATGTACTGATGTTTTCCTAACTGCTGTCCTAATGGTGGGACCTCGATGGTATTTTATTGTGTAGAATCATAGAATCATAGAATGGTTTGGGTTGGAAGGGACCTTAAAGATCATTTCCCACCCCCCCTGCCATGAGCAGGGATACCTTCCACTAAACCAGGTTGCTCAGAGCGTCATCCAACCTGGCCTTGAACACTTCCAGGGAGAGGGCACCCACAGCTTCTCTGGGCAATCTGTTCCAGTGTCTCACCACCCTCACAGGAAATAATTTCTTCCAAATATCTGATCTAAACCTACCCTCTTCCAGTTTAAAGCAATTACCCCTTGTTCTATCACTACCTGCCTTTGTAAAAAGTCCCTCCCCAGCTTTCCTGTAACCCCTTCAGATCTTGGAAAGCCATTATAAGATCTCCCCAAAGCCATCTCTTCTCC
>NW_010332545.1:0-5633 GCF_000700745.2 Antrostomus carolinensis | reverse complement strand
CCTGGAAAGGTGATGGAACATCTTATCCTCAACCCTATCTCTAGGCATATCAAAGATAAGAGGGTCATTGGAAGCAGCCAACACAGTTTTACCAAGAGGAAGTCATGTTTAACCAACCTGATAGGCTTTTATGAGGACATAACCAGGTGGATAGATGATGATAAAACAGTGGATGTGTTTTTTCTTCATTTCAGCAAGGCATTTGACATTTTATCCCACAGCATCCTCTCAGCTAAACTGAGGAAGTGTGGTCTGGGTGATTGGGTAGTAGGTGGATTGCGAATTGCTTGAAAGGAAGAAGTCAGAGAGTTGTGGTCAATGGGACAGAGTCTAGTTGGAGGCCTGTGTCTATTGGAGTCCCTCAGGGGTTGATATTGGGACCAGTAGTATTTAATGTGTTCATCAACAACCTGGATGAGGGAACAGAGTGCCCTGTCATCATGTTTGCTGATGATACAAAGCTGGGTGGAGTGGCTGACACACCAGAAGGCTGTGCTGCCATTCAGCAAGACCTAGACAGGCTGGCGAGTTGGGCGGGGAGAAATTTAATGGAACAAAACAAGGGCAAGTGTAGAGTCTTACATCTGGGAAAAAAACAACCCCATGTACCAGTATAGGTTGGGGACAGACCTGTTGGAGAGCAGCGTAGGGGAAATGGACCTTGGGGTTCTGGTGGTCAGAAGGATGACCATGAGCCAGCAATGTGCCCTTGTGGCCAAGATTGCCAATGGCATCCTGGGGTGTATCAGAAGGGGTGTGGTTATTCGGTCAAGAGAGGTTCTCCTCCCCCTCTAATCTGCCCTGGAATATTGTGTCCAGTTCTGGGCCCCACAGTTCAAGAAGGACGGGAAACTGCTTGAAAGAGTCCAGCACAGAGTAATCAAGATGATTAAGGGAGTGGAGCATCTCCCTTATGAAGAAAGGCTGAGGGATCTGGGTCTCTTTAGTTTGGAGAAGAGGAGACTGAGGGGTGACCTCGTTAACGTTTATAAAGATGTAAAGGGCGAATGTCAGGAAGATGAAACCAGGCTGTTCTCAGTGACATCCAGTGGTAGGACAAGGGGTAATGGGTGCAAGCTGGAGCATAGGAGGTTCCATGTAAACATAAGGAAAAACTTTTTAAGTGAGAGAGTGACAGGCCACTGGAACAGGCTGCCCAGAGAGGTTGTAGGGTATCCTTCTCTGGAGACATTCAAAACCCGCCTGGACATGTTCCTGTGTGACCTACTGTAGGTGATCCTGCTCTGGCAGGGGGATTGGACTAGATGATCTTTTGAGGTCCCTTCCAGTCCCTAACATTCTGTGATTCTGTGATCTTATCTCATTGAACTCTACCCTGAAGTGACTTTGGCAAGCTAGAAAAGTCTATAGCAAGTCAGCTGCATGAACAAAGAATATCTTTTCTCATCTAATCAATGTGTAAGTAGATAAAGTTTTCATTACTTTACCAATGTTTTTTATAAACACAGTGAACTATTTTGCCTATGCTATAATTATCTAATTTTCAATTTATCTGAAAACATCTTAAGTGTTCACAACAAAAACTACATAGTAAGTAATTTTTTACTTCCAAAGAGTGTGGCAATTTAAGACGCTGCAACATAAGGAAAAGAGTAAATATCGTGTTTCCTGGAATACCTGAGAGGAAACAAAAGGCCTCCATTAAAGTGTGAGGTTGCAGATTTGGATGCAAGGATGAAGAAATAAGTGTTTTCCAAAGACTTGAGGTAATAAGAAGGACTGTCTGACTTGCAGAAAAATAATAAGGAGTTTAATTTAATTTTAAGAATTTTGACAAAGTTTCCTGTTATCTTCTAGAGGGAAGGAACAGGTAAAGTAAAATGCCATATTACTCCAGACTGTGGAATGGACTCTTGGCCATTTTACTAAAAGCAGGAAATGTGACAGAGCAACCACTGAACAATGAATACTTTAATAAGAACATTGAAGATAATAGATGTTTGTATTCTGTATCTAGTTTTAATAAGATAATTTAGGGCTAACAATAAGTTACTGTTTTTTCAATCTTTTTCTTAGCTTTAACAGTAGTGAATAGTTTGTTGTTTTGTTGTGGTTTTTTTTCTTAGGGCTGTATCACCAACTGATTCACAACAAGTCCCTGGAAAGAAATGAAAACATGTCATAAACATAAGACATAAAATAGGATGTAAATACCTCAAAAATAATGTATATATTTTATTACTATCCTCTCGTGAAGTAATATTAGTTGAATACAAGTTTTTGTTAAGTGTAGATAAATACTTGTTACATTATCAATTGATACAGATTATATCATGTTTTTTGAGGTGTTGCCATAATGCTGACGACAGCAATTAAAATTAAAGCTAATAGGACTCAAAGGTCAAATATCCACTGTCATACTGTCTACAATAAAAGACCAGTTGACTAGACTCTTGTCACTGAGATTACCCATCGCCAATTTCCAATTCCTTCCAATTAAATAACAACAAATACAATGGTTGGGCAGATAAAATTTCACTATTGAAGACAACACTATTCATTTTTTCATCAATTTCACTATTGATGTGACAAAATCAGAACCAATACGCATGACATAGACCGCTCACCAGACCAATCAAAAAATAAGCATGGAATCGAGATGGATTTTAGAAACTTTTCTGGCAATAGATTTATTTTCATAAATGGTGAATTTATCTTTTTTTTTTTTTTTTTTTTTTTTACTGGAAATCATTGCCGCCTTCTGATCTTTTAATGTTTATATTTGTGAGTGTTTGTAGCATGTTTTGCTCCATTTATTAATGTACCATCTGTTTTTATAATCATTGTTTCATAAAGAATTTTTATGCAACACATGCAACTATGCTCACGAACTCCCACAGCATTTAAATCATAGAATCATAGAATACCAGGTTGTAAAGGACCTCAAGGATCATATGGTCCAACCTTGCTTGGCAAAAGCACAATCTAGACAAGAAGACCCAGCACGCTGTCCAGCTGAATCTTAAAAGTGTCCAAAGTTGGGGAATCCGCCACTTCCCATGGGAAATTATTCCAATGGCTGATAGTTCTTATTGTGAAAAATTTTCTTCTTGTGTCCAATCAGAATCTCCCCAGGAGTAAATTGTACCCATTACCCCTTGCCTTTTCCATGTGTCTTCTTGTAAAAAGGGAGTCTCCATCTTCTTTGTACCCACCCTTTAAGTATGGAAACATAGTGATGAGGTTTCCCCTAAGCCTTCTTTTATCAAGGCTGAACAAATCCAGTTCTGTCAGCATTTCCTCATATGGCAGGCTTCCCTGTCCTTTGATCATCTTCATGGTCCTTCTTTGGACCCTCTCCAACCTGTCCCCGTCTTTTTTGTACAGTGGGGACAAAATGCAAAAGTCAATATAGTCCATAAACATGTACATAACAATTAATTCAAACTTTTCTAGAGATTCCTAAGACTTATGCAAACACCAAAAAATATATTTTTGCTAAGAACCTGAAGTTCTATTATGATTGTAATAAAATTTGCTTACTTTTGCTTCTTTTATGTCCTACTCATTGAATTCTATGATCATGAAATAATTTATTCCTTTGAAAAGTAGGGTCTGAGGTACTTTTCAAAGGAGATACACAGATATATGTAAAGAATGACAAAATGAATAAAGTCATTTCATTGTTTTCAGTTATGGAAATACCTTGTAAACATAAGTCAAGACTCAGAAGATTCAGATCATCCTCAGTCTACATATCCACAGTCTCCTGATAATCATAGAATCATAGAATGGTTAGGATTGGAAAGAAACTTAAAGATCATCTAGTTCCAACCCCCCTGACATCAGCAGGGACACCTTCCACTAAACCAGGTTGCTCAAAGCCTCATCCAGCCTGGCTTTAAACACTTCCAGGGAGGGGGCATCTACAACTCCCTTGGGCAACCTGTTCCAGTGTCTGACCACCCTCACAGTGAAGAACTTCTTCCTAATATCTAATCTAAACCTACCCTCTTTCAGCTTAAACCCATTTCCCCTTATTTTGTCATTAACTGCCCTTATGAAGAGTCCTTCCCCAGCTTTCTTGTAGGCCCCCTTCAGGTATTGGAAGGCCGCTATAAGATCTCCCTGGAGCCTTCTCTTTTCCAGGCTGAACAGCCCCAACTCTTTCAGCTTGTCATTCATAGGAGAGGTGCTCCAGCCCTCTGATCATCCTCGTGGCCCTCCTCTGGACTTGTTCTAGCTGCTCCAGGTCTCTCCTGTGGTGGGGGCTCCAGAACTGGACGCAGTATTCCAGGTGGGGCCTTACGAGAGTGGAGTAGAGGGGCAGAATCACCTCTCTCGACCTGCTGGACACGCTTGTCTTGATGCAGCCCAGGATACGGTTGTCCTTCTGGGCTGCAAGCGCACATTGTCTGCTCATGTTGAGCTTCTCATTCACCACCACTCCCAAGTCCTTCTCTTCCTCTTGATCTATAGCTGGCCTCCAGGCCATTTTTTAGCTCTATTCCCATTCTCCTGCATAAGGGTCAAAGTCAAGAGAAAAATATCTCCTTCCATTTTTACATGAAGAGCACTTCCACCTTCTTTAGTGTTTATCTTACACCTATGTCCTGGTTTTGCTAGGATAGAGTTATTTTTTCTTCTTAGTAATTAGAATAGCTGTGTTTTAGTTTCAGTGTAAGACTTGTTATGAGAGGAATGTTGATAAAATGTTATTGTTATTAGTCGCTGCTGGAGCTCAAGGTCATTGTGTTTCTCTGGTTCACAGCTGCATTAGGACTGGAAGGGAGAAGCGTAGTGAATAGCAAAACACAGAACTGGCATTTGGATGTGCCAATGAAATATTCCATATCATATCACGTCATGTTTAGTATGTTATCCGGGGCTGACCAGAAAGCAGGGGATTCTCTCTGGTTTTCACTCGGGCTCTCGCTCTTCTGGGATTGTGGTTTTGGTTTGGGATTGTTGCTCCTCCAGGACCAAAAAACAAAACCACCTGGGAACAGGCTGGGCTTAGTTGGCAGGTGGTGAGCAGCTGCATTGTGTATTACTCATTGCCATATTTTATTACTGTCATCATTATCACTACTATTTTAATATTAGTATTATTTCAATTTTTCTTTTATTTCTATTATTAAACTGTTCTCATCTCAACCTACAAGCCTCCTTACCCTTGCCCCCTAGTCCTCTCCCCTATCCCCTGGGGGTGGGGAGCAAGTGGGTGAATGTCTGTGTTGGCTGCTGGCCAAAGGCTAGCCCAGTGAAACTATCACACCCTAGTAACTTTCCAATTCTAATTTCTCAAGGAAATAAAGTGTCATCTTTAGAGAGTTGTTGCAGTAATTTTCACTGGTTTAATGGAACTAATCAAGTTCAGTTTCTTTTATGATCCATGAGGTTACAGAATCACCTGGTTGGAAAAAACCTTTGAGATCATTGAGTCTAACTGTACCTATCCACTACTAAACTATATCTTCGAGCACCCCATCTAGCCACCTTATAAACACCTCCAGGAATGGTGACTCAGCCACCTCCCCAGGCAGCCCATTCCATCGTCTGATAACCCTTTCAGGGAAGAAGTAATTCCTGACATGGACTCTGTACTTCTCTTGGCACAACTTAAGGCCATTTCATCTTATTCTATCATTAGTTACCTGGGAGAAAAGACA